>NW_022683963.1:2421-11430 GCF_011630105.1 Anneissia japonica | reverse complement strand
GTGCGCAGCGTTATCTGAGGGCCGAAGGCCCGAGCCGGGGGTGGGTATGGGAGGGTGATGTCCCCTCCTCCGAAAACAAGATATTTTTTTTTAATTGGGACTTCTAGACGGCCGGAAATGGCTGGGATGGGAATACTAGGCCTATTTTTTGTTTTCTTTTGGTCCGACTGCCCGACGAGCTTTGGCCGATGATGGGCTTGATAAACCCCTAAGAACTTAGCAGGTTGGGTATTTGGAATTTCATGGTTATCAATATAAATTTTGAAAATTGAATGATCGAGAGTTTGTGATTTATTGGGGCTTCGAAACTGGAAGAAGCTACACTTCTCGTGATTGATTGAAAGTTTGTTGGCGGCAAAATTTTGGGAAATGGAAATTAAATTAGAGTTAACAATTTTGAATAAGGAATGGATATTTTTGTTAGAATATAGAATAGTGGTGTCGTCAGCATAAAGAAAGAAAGAAAGTTGGAAGACAAGTAAATATCATTAATATATAAAAGAAATAGAAGAGGGCCCAATAAGGATCCCTGGGGGACACCACAAATAATCTGGCGAAATTTGGAGATGGTGCTAGAATATTTAGTGCAATGTGAACTGTTAGAGAGGTAACTTCGAAAGATTAAGGGCGGGACCGCGGATACCATAGTTAGAAAGTTTAAAAAAAGGATATTGTGGTCAATTGTGTCAAATGCTTTGGAGAGGTCAATACAAATTCCTATAGTAAACTGGCTATTCTCAAATGCATCGACAATTTTATTGGTCAGGTCAGTAAGAGCAAGGAATGCATTGTAGCCTTTTCCAAACCCAAATTGTCTGTCATAAAGTATATTAAATTAATAAATACGTTTGAGATTTTTTTTTACATTTTTGGATGGAAAATGTTTTTCATAAAGATTTTTGAATATGATTTTAAAATTATTGTAGGCTTCTTCAGGGTCATGTACATCAAGGACTTTAGACCACTGTTGGTTACAAATATGTTGTCGGAAATTTTCTAAGGTTGAGGGATTACTATTTCTAAATCTTGGTATTGCTTCCCTATCTGAGCCAACTGCATCATTGGATGGGTGAGGGATATTGAATGGATAGGATATATTAAAAGCAGGGAGATGATCACTTATGTCACTGTAGAATACACCACTAAGATTAGGGCAATCAGACATATTGGTAATAATATTGTCAAGCAGGCTAACAGAGGTACAGTATTTGTAATACGGGATGGTCTATGAATAAGAGTGAGATAATGATAACTAAAGAAGGAATTAACAAAGTATAATGGGCATCGTTGCTAGATTCATGTTTAAGGATATCGATGTTGAAGTCACCAAGAATATAGGCATACTGTATTTATTTTCACAAGATAATTTGGACAGAACACTGTCAAACTGATCAATAAATTTCGTAGAATCACGTTTGGAGCTCAATACAGGGTGCCAACAATAATGTTTTTCAGATTAGGTTGAATAATTTCGATAAAAATTGACTCACAAATATCGGGATTAAGGTTGAGATCTTTTCGTAAAGAACTAAACGCCATCACGGATATATACAGTATGGCTACTCCACCACCATGTTTATAAGTTCTGTGGTTAGCAACAAAGTTATAATTGGGAAGTTGGACCAGTGGATTATCGTTTTTGAGCCAAGTCTGACTAATTGAAATTATGTCAAATGAAAAATTAAGGGACGTCAGAAGCTGTTTAATTTGGTCAATGTGTTTTAGAAGACTTCTAGAGTTGAAATGTATTGTGGAAAATCTGTTTCTTTTGGTATTATTGAAAGACGAGAACTGGCTCGGGTAATAATATTCGGAAGTACTAAACTGGTTTTAAAAAAATTTAAAATCGGGGTCAAAATCAGATGTAAATTGATCATGAGTATCTTCAGTGGGAGAAAAAATCTGGTCAGCTAGTCGGTCGGTGTTCGAAGTGTTTACAGAGGGTTGGACATTGAAATGAGACATAAAAAAACACAGAAAAGGAAGGCCAATTAAAGAGGAAATGAAAAAAAATATCAGTTAGTAAATGGTCAGTAAAAAAAAGCTTTGTTTACCTAAAAGGTCAATGAAACGCAAAACATAAAAGACTCACAAATTGCTTGAAATTCATTGGATGAAGCACGGTATAAATAGTAAAAATATAAGATATACTACAAGTTATATTAATAGGCACTGAAGGAGCAGACGCATCTTAAAGAATAGAAACAGTATAAATTGAATATATCATATAATAGAACTAGAAATTGCAAGTGAAGTGTCGCGAAGTACAACTGCATATAAATGTTCTTCGAACAAAATTATTTATGCGAGTCAAGTGAAAATAATGAATAATAAAAATATAACAAATAATATGAGACACAACCCATTGTCTATATTAGAACACTTCTCATTGTGTAACAAAGTCGTAATTTTTCATTTTTGTTAACAAATTGTCTATAGTGGTGAATTATGGTTTAAGTTTTTTTTTAAAATAAAGTTTCAAAAATTTCTATGTATGTGGAAAATGTAGTTGATTACGAAAGGTTACAATTTTTATTTTGAAGACTGCATGGTCTATTTTTTATGGGGCAAGTTTCCAAGGAGTGTTGCCAAAGTGCGAGCCAGCGTGTTATTTGATCACAAGTGCGAGACATCACAAGTGTGAGCCAGCGAGTCATGACGTCACGACAATAGATACGAGACCTTAACGAGTTGTGCGAGGTATCGGCTGAGATTTGTGGAGTACAATTCAAAAAACAACTATAGGTCCAATAATGAATTATTGTGATGTTAAATAGACAATGTTAGCTATCAAGGAGCGTCGTTGTTTTTCATTGGGACCTTCGTCCCTTCAAGGCTAGGCCTATACCATCCTAGCTAGTCTAGTCCTAGAGTAGGGTAAGGCTAGCCTAGACTACTCCTAGCGCTGTCGAGACGAGTCCGAGTTTACACCTTATCTCTTCCACATGCAATGTTGTGGTCTTAGAAATCAAATTAGCAAAAATATTTAAAAACATAGAAGCGTAACATATTTAAAATACATAAAAGTCTATTAAATTTTAGATGGGTCAACAATTTGTGATACATTTTCAAAATGGAGTACAGTACTAATCAAACTTTATTACCGTATACATTGTCGACTATTATTACAGTAAGGGGTGTATAAAGTTGGAAATGTCACATCCATTTTTTTTTTATCTACCCCCTTCCCATAAAAAAACATTTTGAACAGTAAATGTCCTGTGGTGTTTATTAAAATAAAATTATGGTACAGTACAAATTATAGTTTTCAGATTGTACTATAGATGCCAAATTTAATATAAAAACAAAGGTACATGGATGATGAAATAATAAAAAAAGATTCTGCCTGTTTTATTACAAAAATTTTTGTT
The DNA here is from genome assembly GCF_011630105.1 of Anneissia japonica. Taxonomy (NCBI): domain Eukaryota; kingdom Metazoa; phylum Echinodermata; class Crinoidea; order Comatulida; family Comatulidae; genus Anneissia; species Anneissia japonica. Next base: position 8,059 of record NW_022683963.1, on the reverse strand, counting down.
GACTTAAAAAATAGGATTACAATTTGAACATGCAATTTAACTTTTATGTCTTGAATATTTAATATTTCACATATTGTCTATGTTTTATCGAGGGTCCTTAATGATCAATTCCTGCAGGAACTGGATAGGTCACCCTCTTTATCTTAGGCTATTAAATAAGTTTAACTGGGTTCGTAAATAATATTGGCCTCAAAATATTGTGGCTGAGACATGGGCCGATTAAACGTAGAAATAGGAAACCTAGAAATATAGTAAAAACGCTGAATAGTAATACTCGAGCGTCGCGACATGTGGACGTTGGTATATGTAGGTTAGTCTACAAACGTCGCCTAAAGTAATTGATTTTACCCAGCAGAACGAAAGAAGGAAACTTCGCTTTTCAGTCGTCTTAGGCCCTTGTTTTTTGAAAAACAATGACCTTTCAGAGGTCAAATTGCTGTCAACAATATGAATTCAAATAATGAAGATAATAATTGTAAAAATAATGAAAGATAAAGATAATTATTAACATCAACAAAAAGCAAAGTAAAGACATTGTAAATATCATAAAATATCATATAATATATATATTAAATATATATATATATAATATTACTATATAAATATTAATATCATTAATACCATTATTAACATTATTAATACCATCAACAATATTTTATTATTACTATATAAATATTAATAAAATAAATAAATAACTGACTTAAGCAAAATGACATAATAAAGATAAAGAAAATAAATATAGTAATACTAATAGTAATAATAAAGTTAGAAAAGAAAAATTATCCACATCAATACAGTAAGTGCAAATTAACGACATTGAAACCAGCATTTGAATAATCAATGAATGAATTATGAATCATTCTATCATAGAATAAGAAACAATAGGATGCAATAAAAGTTATATAAAGATTGAACTGGAGCATCCTTTAAATTGTAACTGTAAATTAATTGTAATAATAATAATAATAAAAATAATAATAATAATAATAATACTGTAATAATATTGTTGTTATTATTATTAAATAATAATAATAATAACAATAATAACAACAAACAACAACAATAGTAATAATAATAATAATGATGATGATGATGATGATGTATGGTAAAGAATTTTAATATCATTAATGCAAAATATCGAGATTGTATATACTAGCATAAAAATAATCCATACAAAAAAGGTGTATGATTAGAGCATCAAAATCATGATATTAGCCACAATGTAGTAATTAAAAGTGGTTAATAATGGCAGGTAGCATAATTATAACAAATATGATGTAATAAAGGCAGTGGTGGCGACAGAGGAGGGGGGGGGGTGCTTGGCGGCTATAGCCCCCCCCCCCTTTCGGGGAAGATGATTAATTTTGTCGGGGAACAAAGAAATTTAAAAAAAATATTTACATGTAATATTCGTTTAGCCACCATATTGTTTGTGTTGACTTTCATCACAACAACAACAATAACAATAATAATAATAATAATAATAATAATAATAATAATAGTAATAATAATAATAATAATAATAATAATAATAATTAAATGAGACTAATTAAAAATAATTTGCGTTCTGTTATGACAAATGCTCATTTAGATAGCCTCATGATGGTTGGAATACATCGTGANGAATACATCGTGATAGGTGAAGCAACCTCGACCATGACAGCGTTGTTGACAGATTTCATGCAAAATTTCCAAAATATAGAATTTCACTTTTAAGAATGAGGATTTGAAAATAAATTAGATGGTTACATTGCATACCCTTTGTTTCTTGCTTTATTTAAAATGTTTTGGTTTTGGAAGCTGATGTCAACATTATAAAGCATAGCCTACATGAAGTCATATTATAGTAACTCGATGCCTATCAAATAAGCAATAAAAACTCGCCATAATTCATCAAATATCCGTGGCTTCCAGGGGGCTTCGCCCCCTGCACCCCCACCGGAGGCCTTAGGCAGCCCCCTGGCCCCCAGCCAATTGGGACTCGATTCGCTCCACTAGACCCCCCCCCTTCCGTCGGGGCCCTTAGCCCCTCCGTCCGGCAGCTCCTGGCGCCACCACTGAATAAGAGTCATAATAAGCATTGAACAAAAGCTATAGTAACAGTATAATGTCACTATAATAAGAATCGGTAATGATAAGAATCGCATAATAAAAGAAAATAATAATAATAATACTGAATAATAACAATTATAACAATAACATTGATTAAGTAAGTAAAAGTTATGATAGTATTGCAGGAACAGAAGCATCCTGTAAAATAGTAAAAGTATAATAGGATGTCAATGTAGGGAAGATCAACATAATAATGATAATAATAATGATAATAATAATAATAATAATAATAATAATAATAATAATAATAATAATAGCATGTATGATAATAAAATAATAATATTAATAATAAAATGATAAATAGAAATAATAATAATAATAATAATACAAACATAAAAATAATATTAATATTAATATTATTGATAAAAACAATTATTATTAATAAATGCAATGTGACGACAAATACAACATTATACCATAATTATCAGAATGAAAAAAAAAAAAAAAAAAGGGGAAAAAAAATCAATCAGATTAAAACATCATTCATTCATGATAATAGGGAACAAAAACATAATTAAAATGAAAATTGATAATAATAGGATAAAAATTATAAAGTAATGAAAGTTGTAATAAGCATTGAAGGATATAATGTTGATCAGTACATTTAAAGACTACGGAGGTCGGATGTTGACCTGGTGACAAACTTTTTCTTGTCTTTCTTCAGTAGGCAGTTTATTCTTCCATCATTGACTGAATCAGTTTGTTAAGTGTTGGTTTTTATGTTGATTTATTAATTAAATTTTTGCTACAGGGTATTTTACAGCATTTATTTATTTATTTATTATTATTTTTTTTTCTTGAATTTTATAATTAAGAGCTATTTTTTATTTCTTGATTCAATTCTTGCTTATACAGTATTTAAATATTTGAAGATTAAAAAAAATATATATCATTTCTATTACCGAATTTTTCATTGGGGCCATTTTTACCTACCTGTCATTTTTACCGGGGCCATTTTTTCCGGGGGCCATTTTTCCGGGGCCATTTTTTCTGGGGCCATTTTTTCCGGGGCCATTCTTACCTACATTCACCATATTACTCCCATTATGCTCCGACCATGGAAGAATTAGTTTAGAAAGTTACTTGATGGACTATCGTTATATTAGGCCTACATTGGTGATATAAACCTACTGTAGTGTGATATAAATAGTTGTTGACATGTTCCTAATTTTTGATTATAGCTGTCCCTATTAGCTTGTCATATTTCCCATTATTCTATTGTACTATAATAATATATTTCACTATTGCTTATCTGGTTAATACACGTCAATCATCAGGGATAGTGAGATATTTATAATTATAATTATGTATAATCAAGTGATAACGATATGTATGTAGATGTGCATGCAAGTAAAAATAATACCCCAGGAAAGTAGTGTTTGGTTATCTACACATGGATAGATGAATAAAACAGTATAAAACGAAAACGAAATTATAAACTACATAATATTATTACTGTATAGTTGAATCTTGGCGTCATACATTTTACAGCTTCTTGGTTCACAATCTCGGTTTAGTACATCTGGATTCATTCGACATAAGAAGAGGAGCAGTAATTAGTTTCCAGGCAACCAGGGTTAATCGGGTGACACATGAGGTTACACGAAGTTCGTACAGTTAAAAGTGCTAAGATTTGTCTATGAAACTGAAAAATAGATATGGAACCCCAACCTCCCTCCCCCTCTTTTTTGACATCCCTGGATCCACCCCTGGTAGTTTTTCTGGGGAGGTACACAATATGGGTAGTTTTGCCATGCTGCATGCCTACTGATTGTAGGCCTATACAAGTGCAAGTTAAAAAAAGAGGAGAAAAAGAAAAGACGTTGATTAATTTTAAAAGGAATACATCGGCTAAATTAAAGCAGGGAGGTATAAAAATATAGCTTGACAGTTTCAAATTCATTTTTATTATTTTTGTTTTTCATTCTTTGAAAACATTTAACACGATCTAGTCAGTAGTTAAAAATATAATAGGCCTAATTGATGAAATGAAATAAAATATCATTATTTTAATTAATCTTTGTACAAAACATACAACAAGCGGGCTTAGTATTACGAAGTAGGCCTAAATTGCAAAACTATTCTGAGAACGTAGTGTGGAAATCGGTGTTAATTTAAATTGTTAAAATCAATTAAACGACTTATAAAAGGCAACCAAGCCGGGGCTTCCGGGTGTTTCACGTCTTCTGTGCGGGTTTGACCAACGAGTACTGCACAAATGCGTTTATGTCCAGTACATATGGCCCATCTAAATTGATTTCATTTCATTCGCTTCAATAGGCCTATATACAAAATTGAATAGACAAAACATATGGACAGACAAAAGGAGGCTTACTATTCCAGCATTTCTCAAACATTTCAGTTTTAGTATAAATGTGATTCGATTCTGTACGTAGGCCTAGCCCATAGAATTTGCTCGTGAAATACAAGAATTTGTAAATTACTTTTCACTTAAGATTTTCGTAATTTGCCATATGCTGATACAATAATACTGAGATGATTTCATCGCACAAAATAAGGTATCAATGTAACATAAACTTTATATTAACTTACATACCCAGTCTGAAATATAGGCTTATAAATAACAGAAATAATAAAACTAGGTTAAAATGTCGGCCTACGGTACCACTATATATTAAAATTAACTATCCCCACAAAATAATATAGTTTAAATAAATGTGAAAGAAATGTCATATTATCTCGCATACCAAGTATGAAATATGCCTAGGCCTATGTAGGCTTTATCTATTTATACTTCGAGAGCGACGTTGTTTCTTCGGAGCGGGCTGGCTCTATAAGCATAAATTTATTTTTAAAAATCCCCGGGCCCTGACTAAAAAAGACACATGTTTTGAAGAAATTGTCGTCATATGCTTACACTATTCTGAGACGATTTCATTGCACAAATTGAAGGTATCAATGTAAAGAAAAACTTTACATTAACTCTCATATCTGAAATAGGCATAGATAGGCCTATCAGGTTTTAAAAACATTCACTACCTATGAACGACCTCGTTTCCTCTATTTATACTTTACCGTAAGAATTAGCGACGTTGTTTCCCGGTCTAAACACGTCATCGAAGAGGCACAATAGTCCAAACGTGAACACATTTTCCTTATACAACTTTAAAATATAAGAATCAGTATTTTTGCCCAGGCTCATTATTCTTTTTTTTCTTCTTTTTTTTTTGTTAAAGATTGAATTATTATTGTACAACAGTATTACTGTGCTGTATTAAAAGAGGTTACATTTTCGCATATACACTTCTTTTTTTTTTCTTTATAAGAACCAGTAAAATTTTGCCCAGGGCCAGTGTTCTTATTTTTTGGCCGATTTCAGGCTCAAAATGTTCTTAATTTGTTCTTATTTACAGTTTTCAAACATAGACAATTATTATTGTACAGCGAAAATGGGCCCTGAAACAAATGCCCTGGGAAAATTGTCACAGAAAAAAGACCTGGTAAAAATGGCCCCAAATGACAGTACACCTGATTATAGGGGGTAGTACATAGTCACACCTACATT
>NW_022683963.1:0-2334 GCF_011630105.1 Anneissia japonica | reverse complement strand
AGCGACGTTGTTTCTTCGGAGCGGGCTGGGCCTATAACATAATTTTATTTTTAAAATCCACCGGGCCTGGCTTAAAAAGGCAAATGTTCAGAAGAAATCGTCGTCATAATATGCAAACACAATACTGAGACGATTTCATTGCACAAAAGAAAGGTATTAAAACCGAAAGGTCCACTGATTAATCTCAGATAAGATAGTATAATGCATACTACAAATATCGAAATGATAGAATGGTTAAAACCAAATTGGCATAAGCCTACACCCCTTTTTTTTTTTATAATAACCAGTAAAATGTTGCCCAGGCTTATAGTGTTCTTACTTTTTGCCAATTTCGGGCTCAAAATGTTCTCATTTTGTTCTAATTTTTACACACTTTCCAAACATTAAAAATTATCATTGTACAGCAGTATATTACTGTACTGTAGGCCTACTGATGTGTTAGGGGGGTATTACACCTACTCAAAAAAGGTACAGTTAAAATGTCTTGGTTTTAGTATTTAAAAAGAAATAAAAACCTCGTTTGACATTTTACGTCGGCCTTTTGTTCTTAATTTTGTTCTGAATTTTCAAGCGAATTCAGACTCAGTGTTCTTATAAACTGTGTTCTTATCGGTATAGCCTTATAATAATAAAATTATTTGAAGAAAGGCGTATACTTTTTATTCATCACAGCATAAACAATTGTATAATATACCTCTAAATCTGCCGCTGTGTATATTTTATATCATACATAAAATAGAAATGAAATGTTTATTCACATATACCAGTCTGGAAAAGCGCAACAGAAGTGGCGAAGAAATTGATTAAACGGCGCAGTTTTCTAAATTACCTTTTGAGGATAAACGACGTTGTTTCCGGTTGGCAACTACATTACTGAAAGCACACAATGGATGCATGGGCCACCCATAAATTAAAGTTTGTCATTATTACTGTAATTTATTTATAACAGTTAATCGACATCAACATTTCAATTTCATCTTCCGAATCTGCTGCTGTATATCCCCACAGTTCAGTATGTTTAAGTTCATAGCTTTTGTATTTGTGTTTCAAGTTTTCTGTTCGTTAGAAGCACGCATTAGGATAAATAATATTTTATATCAATGTGACATTAAAAACACTCCAAATGATATAATGTCAGGTTTACTTCATATCTCTTTCTCGGGTCGGTATGTATGCCAAACCTCCTCAAGTGTTGACCTAAATAACATTATAAACTACCTGGTTTTACTTATTTACTTTTTAGGGATTAGCGACGTTGTTTCCCGGTCATATACACGTTTCAGTATCCTACACGTCGGGTTAGGGTTAGCCAAACGTTGGCTTAAATATAGCGTTTCAATTTGATCAATTAATATCGTGATAAGATCTAGATTTGTTAATTTACTTATAATAAATAAACAAATATATAGGGTTTACTTCATATGAATTGGGGTTTGTAATTGTTGATTGTAATTATTTATGAACTTATGAATTATTATGAACTCCAGCATTCCCCGTATCGTTCTGCCTTGTGTTTCTTGTCCTGTTTTCCCCGTATTATTTTATTATACCTCATTGTATATTGAATGATTAATTATTATGATTTTCTAATAATTGTTATAATTATTTTATTTTGTATATGTAAATCTTATTTGTACAAGATTTTTAAACAACTTTAAATGTAATTACAATTACAATAATTATAATTTTATTTATAATTGTAATCATAATTATAATCACAATTGATAATTCCTAATCAATGTATTAATCTTATATTTGTAATCCAATGTTTTTGAAATTTGCGATTTTTTTTTAAACAACTGTGGTCACTCATTGCCTTCTCGGATTTTTATTTGTACAGTATATTGTTTTATTGGCAAAATAAAGATAAAATAAAATAATAATAAAAAAAAATCTAGGCTGTGTATATCCAATTTACAGTGATTTATTTTAATCCGACCTCGATTTATTTACGATTCATTTAATGTAATTTTATTTAAGAACGTTTACCTGTAGTATATTTAATGACATTTCCACAATGTTTTTAATTAGATTTAATTTTTTATAGATCAGTTTCCTTAATATATCAAAGTTGCTATATTCATCGTTAGGCCAATCAAAAACGTTGATAGACTGCAGAACATTGGAAAATTAAAACATTGAATGTTTGCTCTCAAAACCAGTGGCTGATTAAGGGGGTGGGGGCGGTACGTGCCCTCTCCCTGAATGGAAAAAATTATATATTTAAATTTTAAGTCATTTCCGTCTGACTAGAGGTGCCATAACTACAATTCTTCCTAAGGGGCCCAGGTAATATGGACCCTCCATCTCTGAAGGTCCCTACCTGGCCCCCCC
>NW_022683962.1:0-1076 GCF_011630105.1 Anneissia japonica | reverse complement strand
TATATATACATACATATATACATACACAATTATACATACATACATATATACATACATATATACATTTATATATACATACATACATATATATATATATATTTATACATACATATACACATTTATACATATATATATACACATTTATACATATATATATATATATTTATATATATACATTTATATATATATATATATATATATATACATTTATACATATATATATATACATCTATATATGCAACTATACATACATATATATATATATATATACATTTATACATACATATATATACATATACATTTATACATACATGCATATACATTTATACATACATATACATTTATACATACATGCATATACATATATATACATATACATTTATACATACATGCATATACATATATATTTATACATACATACATATACATATATATTTATACATACATATACATACAAAATATGATTGTCAAGATCAGCAACGTATAGTGCTCAATGCGAATGCAGAGCTTAATAGTAATAGAAAGGTTATATCAAGCGTGAATTTACTGTACAGCTGTTTCAAGCAGTAGCAATCTTCAGTAGTTAGTGGATAGGAAGATAATGGAGGTATATATGAGGTTCAGCAGGTGTATATGCTAATTGTGTTACGTATTCTTGAGTAGGAATTTGTTTCTGTGTCTGCATTTTGAAAATAGCGCTGTTCTTTTGTTTTAAGTTGATGGTTTGTTTAAATATATTATGGGAAATTTTCTGTAAGACAGAGATTGCAGCGTTTTGTTTGTTTACTGTATGGCGTAGCTTTGTCAATTATGGACCATTTAATGTTGAATTGGGTGTTGCTTTCTTAAGTTTCCATACATGTTTTGATAATTCGGTGCTGTTCTTATGCTTCGGAGAGCTAAATGTGTGCTTATGATTTGTAAATCTGGTTTTTGAATGTGTTGTCTGTGAGTCCGATGTACTCTTGACGCCATCATTTGTGGTTACATTGGCCTTGTAGATAATTGAAGATGCGAGGCAGTTTCCTGATAGGGGGCATTCATCTTTTTTTCGGCAGTTGCATGTATTAGATGTT
>NW_022683961.1:0-1433 GCF_011630105.1 Anneissia japonica | reverse complement strand
CAGAATTTAACCACTTTCGTAAAAGTTAAGGTAAAGGTAATCGATCCTATACAGGTCCGGAGTGCCCATCCATCATTCGTAAGGGTTGGGGCCAGACTGTGCAATGCTTTAAAGGGCAGTGGCGTAACTACCGCAGGCTCAACAATTTCTTTTAACTTGGGCTTCCGAGATCCATTGGGCCGATCTATTGAAAAAAATCTAATATAGCAATATTGTGACATTGAACTATTTTATCTGCTACCTTCCCGCGAGTGACTTAACTCCACCGGGGCCGTGGGGCCCTGTGCTTTTCACAGACCATGGGAGCCATTTTTGGCTCTAACTGAAATCACGTCCGCCGTTATACATGCGAAGGATAATGAGGGCCGTCGAAACCGCACCTGTTTTGGCTGGACCACTTTTTCTCAATTATAATATAACATTTTTAAATAAATATATACGGATACTTATAAAATAATTATATGAATTTCGCATCACATTTTCTTTTCATGTTATATATGTAAACAAAAATCCACCACTCGCTTATGTTTGTATTGCCTATGTAAATTTCAGTTTTTTGACAATATTTAATTTTCGTAATTTGGACGATTTATAAAATATTTTGAGATACAAATATAAAATAACATTTAAATATTTATAACAATTTGGGGGTTGGGCAAATAAGTAAAATTAAAACTGTACCAGCAGTATGTTACTCGAAACTCTATGGTATTCATTAATTTGTAGGCCCATTTTTCAATATAATGATAGCATAATCATTGCACCATGTGTATTCGTAACACATCTTTTATTTTGCATATTTTTTTATATTTCACGATACCCTGTGTAATTATAGTAGTCAGTTATACATTGTACAGTATTTATAATGTATTAAATAATGCACAGCGTATTGTACAAACGTGTATTCATATCACGATGTTTTACTTAATTAGGCCTACATCATTTTACATTTTACAATACCCGTCAACTCAAATATAATAAGGCTATATAGTCATTATTATTATTCATATTGCATTTATACAATGTGGTTGTGTTTCTTGCACTTTATCTATCAATGGAGTATAAGCAACTCAACTAGTTATGGCAGTGATAAACGATTAAATTTTGAACAAATTATCAATTCGCATTAGACCTACATTGTTTTAAAATAGGCCTACGAATCGTGAATTGGTCATTATCTCGAGGCATGTTACTACCTTCTGTGTCCATAACACTTTTAAGCTGGGTGCTTTTCTGGGCCTACTCTTTAGCATTATGTACAGGGCATATTTGTGTGTTAAATTCGTAACAAAGGCATGCTCTGATCGAAGTTTCAGGCCTGTATGAGCACTATTGCTCCTATAATATCGACATCTTTAAGCAAAGTTACAATGCTGACCTGGTGGTCAAATGTACTTGATATGTAGAAACCTCGCAAAGAATATACATATATA
>NW_022683960.1:0-618 GCF_011630105.1 Anneissia japonica | reverse complement strand
TTGTGATTGTTTTTTATGCTGTCAACACAATTAACTAGTAATGCATGGGAAGAAAATTTCAGACCTAAAATCAGAACTCTTTTAATTTTGATATCAGTATAAAATAGTGAAATAATGACAATGATTGTTAGGGTGGTGGTGATAATAATGGTGGTGAAAGCTGTGTTGATCTTGATGAAGGTGATGATAATGATGAAGATGATATCATCAGGGCTGCTAAGGGGCTCCGATGGAGTTAAGTGGTAGTGGTAGAATGCAAGGGAGGGTCTGGAAAGTATCCAAATTCTATGATGGCGGTGATGATGATTTCGATGAGGATGCATGATGATAATAATTACGATAGTAATCATCAGGGCTGCTAAATGGCTCCGATACATAGTTATGTGGTAGTGGTAGAATGCAAGCGAGGGAGTCTGGAAAGCCTCCTGAATCTATGATGGTGGTGATGATGGTGATATTATCAGGGCCGCTAAAGTGCTCTTACAGGGTTATGTGGTAGTACGTCTAAATGCCCTGGTTGTCTCCCCTTTTGGTGCTACAGGTCATGATGGTGGTAGCAAGGGGGGCAGATCCAGAGTTGGGGTTGGCGACGTTCAGACGCCACCCCCCCCCCCCCCC
>NW_022683959.1:0-1140 GCF_011630105.1 Anneissia japonica | reverse complement strand
TCATTAGTAGGATAATTATCATAAAATGAATAAAGAAACCTGTTTGAATTTAACTGAATGACTATCATCATTATCATAATTAGGCCTATTACTATCATATATGATTATTACTATCATCAATATCAATTTATATAGACCTATTGTACACACACACACACACACATATACATATATATATATATGTGTATATATATATATATATACACACACACACACACCCACACACCCACACCCACACCCACACACACACCCACACACACACACACACATATATATATATATATATATATACGCACAAAATTACGACATGTTCCATGGTGTTATAAAACTGATCCATGATAAACACGTTCGAAAAGAAAATCAAACAAAAATATCTAACAAATTAAAGTAAATTTAAACAATGAATGACAAATGAATTATTAAAATCTAGTAAAAACAAACTGAAACTTTATATAAGATACTTAAATCGCAAATGCTCAAAGACAAAGAAAACCATGATAAATACCGTAACGTCTACAATAAATTATGTAAAAAGGGCAAGAATGGACTTCTATATATCCGGGTTATCAAAATGCCATGGGGACATGAAAAAACCTGGTACACAATAAACTTCGTATAAATCCAAATGAGACTAAACTAAAATTTCCCGATACCATTAAGTATAAAAGATGAAGCATTTACAGATCCTACTGTCATACCAGAAGAGGTCATTAATTATTTCATAAATATCGGACAAAAATTATGCAAAGATATAAACTCTTTTGTCAATCAATTATATTATCTAAAAACAGGCAAAGTTAACTCATTTTACATTAAACTCAGGGTCGGATCCAGACAGAAATTTTCTGGCAGGGGGGCGGGGGGTGCACAATAAGAATTCCACGCCACGCCCACCTCAGCTCCACCATGGTTGGTGAAATAAGTAGTAAATAATCAAGCTCTCCTTTCGCCCACTGCTGGATCGCCACTGGACTCATGACGGGGGAAGGGGGAGGGGCCACGGGCCCTCATGGCCCCCCGCTGGATCTGAGGTAGATATACGTATATATATACGTGTATATATATACGTATATATATACATATATATATTATGTATATACATATACACGTGTATATATACGTATATGTACGTGTATATAT
>NW_022683958.1:0-1740 GCF_011630105.1 Anneissia japonica | reverse complement strand
ATTATATGCAACAATTTGTTTATAGCCGTAATTATTGTGTAATGGAGTGTATCTGGTAGTATTTGAATCTGTTCAACCATGAAGCCTCCGTGGTCTAATGGTTATGACGCTCGCCTTGACAGCGAGAGATCGCAGGTTCGAGTCCCGCCAGGCATTTTATTACACAATTTCTTTATTCATTTATTGACAGGACTACATTCTTTGATGTTTATTATATAATTTAACAGTGTTAACGGCTATCTTGATTTATATATATAATATATATAACACGAGCACTCTGCTGATGATATTTGTAGAAACAGTGCTCGGATATTAAGGAACTATGATGTATCGTATCGGGCATAGCCTATCAACAAAACAATTTCTAATCAATGTTCCCCTGGTATGAATTAAACCCGTGATCTCTCGCTGCCAAATTTGAAACTAGAGGCCTATGATATATTACACTACATTTTTACAAACATTAGTAATCTTAATATTAATATTTGATTAATTAATATTGATAATAATAACAATAATATTAATAATAATATTAATAATAATAATAACATTATTATTATTATTATTATTTTAATCTATACCGGTATTTATACAACTATTACTAATAAATACTGCGTATATCATGAATATAACCATAACCGTTGTCGTTTATTTTCAGGAACACCTCTATGGTTTATGACACAGGTTTCTCCTATCAAGAACGAACACGACCAAGTGGTATTAATTCTATGCACGTTTAAGGATATAACAGCTCTAAAGCAGCCGATAGAGGATGACTCGGTTAGAGGTAAAATTCTTCGCTAGTATTTTGCATAGGCCTACGGGCCCTACCTGGACCCAGTCTCCATAATAGTAGTGTCTGACAAAGCCATTGGTATTACAATTTACTTGAAAAGATAATAATATACGTCAACACACTATATTTTGTTCAGTTTATTTCTAAATCAATTCACCAATAATGAATACAAACTGCAAATAGGCCCATAAAAACCTATTGCATTGAAATTGCTCAAAGCAAATTGATGTTCTACGTTTGAGACCAGATATTAAATTTGTTTTGCTCGAAATTACTCAGTACATTGTGTTTTGGTTAAGATCAGGGCATATCATTCTCAATCATATTTTAATTCATCGAGTCCAGGGACGCCGTACAGCGATTGTATTTTGTTTTTCTTGAAGAAAAGTCAAATTATCCTAGATAGCCCATTAACCGCCATGTTACCATGGCAAGCCTATTTCAAATTGAACACATAAATAGAAGGAAATTATCCTGCGTGTTAAAATTACTTTGATACCATATAAACGATATTTCTTTTAGGCCTTGGCGTACCATTTGGAAACACGGTAATACAGTGATAAAATACAACAGTAACACGAACGGACAGTGCATGCATGTCAATTTACTGTAGTGATAATTTAAATGCAATTAGTTAAACAAAATGTTAATATAACAATATGCCTGATTGGTAATTAAAATAATGTTTTTTATTTTGTTTAAATAATATTGGTAGGCCTACAGTATCAATTAGGAAATCAGATATCAAAATATCAAGTATCAAATACTACATAGGGGGCGCTGTTTTGAACTCGATGTGTCCAAATTTAATTAAAGTAATTGTCAACATCGCCCAAATATTTTTAAATATCTTTTATTACCATGGTAATGGTGATACAATTATCAATTATAAAGCGCATACAACAGTATATCATTTCTATGCCCTGAAAACATGGAAACACGTC
>NW_022683957.1:0-869 GCF_011630105.1 Anneissia japonica | reverse complement strand
TATAGTGCTCGATACACGTGATAATGCAGAGCGTAAATATTGAAAGTATTGAAACTTGTAGAACTGGGTATTATCACTCTACAGACTGTTTCATGCTAATGCAATCTTCGGGAGTGAGAGAATACAAGGATTGTGCGAGTATATGAATGCTAAGACAGGTGAAAATGCAAATGAGTTAATTGTTTTTAAGTAGGTATTTGTTGCTGTGCCTGCATTTAGACAATAGCTCGGTTCTTTTGTTTAGTGTTGATTGTTTGTCTGAATATATTATGTGAAGTTTCTCGGTTATGCACAGGTTGCAGCGTTTTGTTTTGGGGAGTAAGCCGATGCTCTGTCGATGATAGACCATTTAATGTTGTAGGGTGTGTTGCTATCTTTTAATTTCCATACGTATTTGGAGAGTACGGTGCTGTTTCTGTGTTTAGGGGTGTTAAAAGTGTATTTGTGGTTTGTGTATTGGGTTTTGAACGGTGTGTCAGTGAGCCCGATGTAGCATTTTTTGTCATCATCTGAGTAGACAGTGGCTTTGTAGATGATGGATGAGGTGAGGCAATTTCCAGAGAGTGGACATTCATCTTTTTTCCTGCAATTGCAGAGAGTTTTTGGCTGTTGTTGCCTAGCAACCAGAAGCTGTTTGTTGTGGGCTTTGATTATCTGCCCATGTTTCTTGAGCAGCTATAGCTGACTCTGTTCTTGTTAAAGAGCTTATGTAAAATGTTGCCACTCGGGAAATGCTTTTTGACCAGGTTAAGGAATGATTTTCCGATGTTGGTTTTCACTCCTTTGCTGAATGGTGGGTTGTAACAGATTATTTGTCTGCTTCTATTTTTCTTTGAAGATTTTGGTTGTGGAGGCTGGTATTCCATTTT
>NW_022683956.1:0-783 GCF_011630105.1 Anneissia japonica | reverse complement strand
CGGTCGTACTTGCCCGGTAAAAAACAAATCATCAAAACGGTCGTTCAAATTTAATAAAAATTGCGCCTGATCATTCTGATGATGTACTTTCTACCGTTGGACAAACTGTTCGTAATGTAACTGCAACATTAGAACAGGGAAACACTGATTATAATCAATTACAGAATTTTTTAATTTAAGAACATGTATTCGTAATGTAAATAGGATTTCTGCGACGTTAGACCAACAGTAATTGGAGGAAGTGGTACAATCAATACATTATGATTGACCATGTGGACGAACTGAGGAGGGTGGTAGAGGGGCTCGAGCAATAGGGGTAGGTCTAGGCCTAGGCCTACAGCGGCAGATGAACAAGGAAAAACGCTGTTTCAACTACCACGTATACGCCCTCCTAAAGGCCTAGACCTAGGCCTGATTCTAGGTTAATAACAGAACGTTATTGCTAATATAATATTACTTAATGATAGTCCTGGGCCTAGGCCTATAAGCCTTAATTAAGCCTGTTAAGTTAGGATTATTAATAATGAATACACATTACACAGCAGTAGGCCTTGGCGGCCCGCCTAGGTCAGGCGCGGTGGTAGTACTACTAGGCCTAGAAGACGTGGTGGTGGTAGTAGGCCTACTACTACTACTACCAGGCCTACTGTAGCACTGGCAGCAGTAGTAGTAGAAGGCCTATGCCTGACGTGGTCTCTGGCACGCGCAATAGCTTGAAAAGCCACATTAGCCACTTGCTCCAAATGCCTCCCAGATTCAGACATAACACTTTTTTTAATTTTG
>NW_022683955.1:0-980 GCF_011630105.1 Anneissia japonica | reverse complement strand
ATTTCGATAAATTCATCACTTAACATACTATAACGGTTAGAACAACTTGGCAGTCCTGTACTACTGTACTTGCAAAATCCTATTTGGATCTATCTTGTACAAAGGCCGGAGCATCATGTGCTGAATACTGATTTGGATTCGACCTGTATGATGGTGGTTGATATTGGTAACCTTGATGGTTATAACGATTATATCTGTGTGACGTACCATAACTTCGTCGGGAAAAAGTTTTAGAATCGCTTGCGTATGGCCTAGAGTTGAACTGGTTGCGAACGCTATGGCCTGTGCGTTGGTTCCTAATCCTGGGAATTTTGGCATTAGTCATCGGGTTCTTGAGTATCGGGTGTACTGCATCGATGTTCATTAATAGTGATCTTGATCCCTCCAGAGATAAATGAAGTCCACCTCTATTAAGATTAGATTGTACAACTGACCCATTCTTCAAAAGAAAAATCTCATCATTATCAACGAGTTGACATTGATTTGTTTTAGCAAGATGTCTAATTTCTTGATTAAGCGATTTAACCCGTTCTTGGTTCTTGTCATCATCCAAACGTGGGCAAATTGTAGACAGTATTAAGTTTGAATCTGGTAAATCTGCCTTAACTTGCATTACTAAGTTGTGAAAGTGCTCAATGCCTGCTAGGGTGTCCTCATCAGTATTGCAGTTGTTTGTGCCTGTATGAATAATTACTGTTTCGAATTGCTGGCCAGCAATCTTTTCCTTGATATCAAGCACACTTCCTCCTCTAATGCACTGTACTTTTGTATCTTTAAGGCCATTTTCCTTAAAGTCTCGGATTATTGAATCACCTATAATGACAGTTTTGTTCTTCTGTTCAGCATTGTGTTTCTTTTGAAAGTTTGCTTTGCTTGCTACACGCTCTTTGCTTTGATGACGGTTTGTAGGCTTAGTGGGTGGTAGACATTCAGTGGAAGCTTCCTCTTGTAAGTTAGTGCACTTACATTTACATGGTGGT
>NW_022683954.1:0-1123 GCF_011630105.1 Anneissia japonica | reverse complement strand
AATGTAAAAAATAAAAATCCAATTCAGCTTTATTCAAACGAAGAGTAATCTTTTCATATTTTCTTAATAAAGAAATTGGTAATCTTCTTGAACTGAAATCCTTGATAATAGAACCAAATGGACGTAAGTTGACAAAAAATACAACGCATTTTAAAAACAACACAAAAAATTTAATGGAAGACATGTTTCAGGTTACCTTCGACCCATCATCAGTTAACAAAAAACACAACGGAAATGAAAAGTACTTTTCATGTAGACTATATATATAGGTAATTATTATGCTGAATATTAAATAGATTGACTGATTTATTTGACAATGAGTTTGACCAACTATAGCAAGTCTGCAATCTAGACTATATGTAGCTAATTATTATTCTGAATAAATAATTGAATACCATGATTTGTTTAACAAATGGTTAGTAAAGCTCTAGTAAGTCTGTAATATGGATCATATGTAGCTAATTATTATGCTGAATATATAATCAGGTACATCGATTTGTTTAACAAAAGGTTGTGAAGCTATAGTTGAATACAAGGTACCAAGCGCTTGCATAATAACTATTGCTTACGTGTATATTTAAACAAGCTTTAAGTTAACATGTTTAATTTACATATTAAGATCAGGATTGTTCCATTTTATGTAAAGGGATTCTTTGATTTTCAATTTGATTTCATTATTATCAATATCCAATATAGAGAAACATTTCTTATCAGACAACCTTTTAGATTTACTGTTTGCGTTAAGGTGTTTGAGTACGTGTGAATTTTTATCCTTTCTAAGATGTTCACCCGTGCGATTCGCTTCCTGATCTTAATATGCAAATTAAACATGTTAACTTAAAGCTTGTTTAAACATACACGTATAGCAATAGTTATTATGCAAGCGCTTGGTACCTTGCATTTAACTATAGCTTCACAACCTTTTGTTAAACAAATCAGTCTATCTATTTAATATTCAGCATAATAATTACCTATATATATAGTCTACATGAAAAGTACTTGGTTCATTTCTGTTGTGTTTTTTGTTAACTGATGATGGGTGGAAGTTAACCCGAAACATGTTTTCCATTAAATATTTTGTGTTGTTTTTAAAATACGTTTTATATTTTGTCAACTTACGCCC
>NW_022683953.1:0-793 GCF_011630105.1 Anneissia japonica | reverse complement strand
AGTCTGCCGCCCTCACTCTGTTCTATTTGTGTACATCTTTTAAGAATGAGAGATAAAAGGGCTCCTAAAATTCATTCTTTTTGACCATGATGACGGGATCAAAATGAAAAATAAAGAGACACGTCTTAAAGAGAATTGATTTAGCTATAACATACTCACAGGTGGGAGACAATCAATCAAGAATAAGCGAGATACGTTCAAACAAGTATAAACATAATGGCATCATAAATAAAAATTCAGTTTTTTAATTCAAATGGCAATATGATGACGTCACAATGTCCGATCAGCCATGAAGTAAAAAATCGTATCTACAACTCATGTGCTTTCAGAATATGTAATAAAAATTGGGGGTCACCTTTCATCCTAAGGAGCTATAACTGATTAAAAATATTCATGATTTTATGCATATATAAATGTTGACGCACGCGTACGAACACGTTAAGTCGCGCAAACAAAAAATTAAGGTACCTGACATTCAACCTTGACCTGAAGATTATGCTCACTTAATATGATTTAGAAATGACGAATGGTTAAGATGATATGGGCTCATCAACGTTTTAAAGAAAGAGAAATAAGGGGGTCAGAAAAAACAATTTTTTTGACCATGATGACGTCATCAAAATGTAAAAAGTTGTCAAATATATGAAAGACAATTGTCTCAGCTATAACATACTCAAAGTTGGAAGACGATCGACCAAGGATAAGCGAGATATGCTCAAATGCGTATTATCCAAAATGACGTCATAGCTATAATTCACTTTCTTTGAATTCAGATGCCAATATGATGACGTCA
>NW_022683952.1:0-1354 GCF_011630105.1 Anneissia japonica | reverse complement strand
TTATATTTTATATTTATTGGCATTATTCACGACTATAGGCCTATTATATCCTGTGAAATATAATATTATAACATCGTTGAATCTGATCAAAGGCTGTATATTACAAAGATATAAAAGAAAATTATTTTTGAGATTTCCGTCGATAGGCTGAGTTATAGAATACCTGGCGTAATACGTGCGTTTTTATACGACACGTCTTCGCGAACCCCCAGAGAGAGAGAATCAACTGGCCCTTGTCCTTTGACCTTTCACATGACATGACGTAAATTAAATGTAGGCTATCCTTTTTTTGGATGTAGGCGTAAAAACCCCGTATTCGCGAGTCAAGGAAACGATAGTTGTTTATATTCCATTAAGTTTTAGAACAGTAACTATGCGATTTCTTTTTACTAAGAATTTAGACCCTAGTATCAGTTACCTAATTCATGTATCTGAACTTTAATAAACACGAGGCGAAGGCCTAGGCCTAGCCCAGGACAGGAGTAGGAGGCTAGGCCTATGACTATGCAAGGCTAGTTAGGCCTAGCCTAGCTAGTCTAGGGCCTAGGCTAGGTAGGACTCAGGAGGAGGCCTGTATATGTTGTGGTGACGTACGATCGGGCCCATTTCTAGACTCTCTGGCCCATTTTTAGGATGATCTCAAATTGAGCCTGATCGTCCTAAAAATGGGCCCGATCCGATCATCCTGCTGCTGCTAGCCCACCCATCTTTGTTTGGCCCGATCGTTTGTAATGCAGAAGCTGTAGCTGTAGTGTAGGCCTAGCCTAGGACTGTGCTAATGATGATAATGTGAATAATGACTACCGCATAATAATAATACATTGGTTATAATATCTTTTCAAAATTGCATAGATGGATTTGTAATTTTTTGGGGGATGGACATGCACACCCTTGATACTGTATGCTGCTGTTGGTAGCCTATTTATGAAACAATATATTTATTATAAAACCTTCCACCTCAATTCATGGTGCTTCATCAGGTAAAGAACCGCCAACCAGAGTTTGGGGTGGAATTTCAAAAGCTTGTGAAATTAATGTTAGAGCATAACTTTTTTAGCAGGATAATGGTTATTCTTTTCACACAAGCACTGGCCTTAACCATGAAATTATTTGTCTTTAACTATAGTGACAAGTTAGAAACACAGACTGTATAATCATAGAATCGGTGGTATTTGAAATGGAAAAATCTAGTGAAGAAGTGAGCAGTTCTCCTCATAAGAGATTAAACAGTAGGGATGATAGGTGAGAAATCATTTTTGGTGTACAAAATTTATAATCAAACATTTCATTTCATTTCATTTATTATTATTTCCAGGCAATATAAAATACAGTACAGTATAACAAAAACACAAGC
>NW_022683951.1:0-732 GCF_011630105.1 Anneissia japonica | reverse complement strand
TTGCATAGCGCTGCGTGCGCGTAGCTTTGCCGAGTGATCTCCTTCTCAATAATACCTCCATGTTAAGACTGTCCCCGACGATAAATCGGGTAGGGCTGCGTCGGCATGGTAATCGCGCGTCGTGCGGTGATTACTAAGGACTAATGTTATTTTGCACTAACATTAGACTGAAATATATTCTTCATTTAAACATTTTACCAAAATTGTGGTGAATTGTCGTTTATGAGACTCACTTCGCAGAAAAAAATTAATAAATGTTCTGTATATACTCGAATGCTCGTTTTCGGCACCTTATGCCGAAATTGTCAAAATGACAGATTAATGTTACATAAGAACATGAAATTTTGTAAAATTCGTAAAATTTAAATTGCTATAACTTTTCATTTTCTTGGTCAATTTTCACAAATCAAATTGCAGTTTATAGAAGCATTTAACAAGCTCGCGGTAAAAAAAAATCAGATGTAAAAACATTGCGAAGTACCTAAAATTAATAAAATAAAAACTAACACCATAAAACGAATGGCACGCATAGACTAATAATTGACGGCTGTACTCGCAACTAGTATCGGATTGTCGATGCCACAGTAAAGATCAAAGGACTGTACGCACGCGCTATGTTCGAGAGCGGAGATGCGCGTCCTTCTGTTGAATTAACTCATAGAGATATAGGCTATGTTCAGACACAACGACTTACGCTAGCGTAACGTTAATCGAGTGGTGTGAACTTCTGCG
>NW_022683950.1:0-4849 GCF_011630105.1 Anneissia japonica | reverse complement strand
CCTTCTCTATTATTGCTATTATAAATGATATTATTATTATTATTATTATTATTATTATTATTATTGTTATTATTATTATTTATTTATTTATAAATATTACTACTACTATCATCACGGAGATGTAAAAAATTAAAAAAATGTTTAACATCTCCCTGCTAACATTACTGTTTAGTAATTTTGTTTTTATTTATATTTCATTATTACATTATTATTATTATGTTATAATTGTTCTTATGATTCTTAACATGATCATATCGGTTATTACCGTCAACATCATTAATTTTGTTCCAGGAACTAATGTTACTAATTTAAAATATTATTATTATTATTATTATTATTATTATTATTATTATTATTATCATTATTATTATTATCATAATAATAATAATAAACTGTCGACACCGTGATGAACGCTGAGAGAGTGCACGCTAGACGAAGAATAAAGGCTCCTCAAGATAATAGGAAATAATATACTAGACTCCAAATCCAGGCGTCAGAAGGTTTATAAAGTGAAACATGAGTGACCGTCCAGTTTGGTATACTTTATATACCTGTTTTATACTAAAAAAAATCATTCATTCATTCATTTTAGTCGCCGCTAGGCTGATGCCACTTGTTGAATTAAAAAGGAGGTATTGTATAATAATATTGGTAGCTACCAAGCCAAGGCCTACAACATTATTTTACGCCTTGGCCTAATATAGTCCGTGGAGCTAGGAATATGCCTAGGCCTAGTTAGGGTGCGTGTACATGTGCCAAAAATGTGTGCGACACCACCAGCCGGTACCGGTGTTAGGCCTCACGCAGGCAGCAGCACCGAATTGGACCGTTGATTGGATTCGACCGTGCAAAGTTTTTGGGCGGTGTCATGCATAATAGAGCCGAGAGGCCCAGCCCTAGCTAGGAGGGCCTACGATTTAGATTTATGTAACTGTCAGTGACGTGGCTTTAATTAAATAGTGAACTTATGAAGTGTAAAGTACTAATATGCGTTTCAAATTTCTAATAATCATAAAGTTAATTCTTCAACTGAACGACAAATAAATAGGCCTTTTTCACGAATCGGTAGACATATTGAAGTGATGACAAACATTGCGAATCAGCGGTGCGTAACCAACAGAAATAAGATAAGCTTTTGGGCTGATTTTCTGACATCATGTTATTTAAAAAATCATAACTCCATAACGGGGCGCCATCTCCAAAAAAATTTTCCAGCAAAATGTTTTTAAAAGACTAATCTATACCACTATATGATTGAAAAAAAAATTGAAAAATGTTTTTGACCTCTGAAATCAAGATGGAAGAATAAAAGCCTACCTTAGTAGTGTATTAAAATAGGCCTATGCATTACAGTGCAGTAGCATAGGACTTTCGTGTTGTTACTGTTCCAAGTAGCGATAATATACAGATTTCTCTTATTATAAAGTACAAGTTATGTTTTATAAAGAGGTATAGCATAGTAAATCATGTTTTTAACACAGGAAACTCTCATATGGTAACTAAAACAATGCTAGTTCAGAGTATTACTAGTACTACTGCACTGTAATGCATATACCTATTTTAATACACTACTGAGATAGGCTTTTCTTTTTAAATCTTGATTTTCAATCAAAAAACTTCACGCTGCAAACTCAGACTGTCAATTTCTTACTGATTGCAAAGTGGCAGCCGCTTGTCGTGCTAGCGAACACAGATTCCCTGTACTTATTTATGGGCTTATTTGTTGAAAAAGGTACTTTGTGAGTGGTTAAATCATGTGAACATGTTTGTTAATTATATGTTGTGACTGTGAGAAGAACATTGAGGTAAAAATATTAAGAATTTATGTTCTGGCAATTTCTTACTGATTGCAAAATGGCAGCTGCTCGTCGTGCTAGCGAACACAGATTCGCTGTACTTATTTGTGGGCTTATTTGTTGAGAAAGGTACTTTGTGAGTGGTTAAATCAGGTGAACATGTTTGTTAATTATATGTTGTGACTGTGAGAAGAACATTGAGGTGAAAAAATTAAGAATTTAAAAGTTAGGTGCGAAAGTGCCAGAGAGACCAAGATCTCACATACTGGCAGTAAGTCGGGCTGTCTCTAACTGAGCCTGTGTTATCAACCATGTGACCTTCCCAGGTATGTACCCACAATGCTTAGTGCATTGTCCAATCGTAACTTCTGTTACACCCCAGACCCCCCCCCCAACCGCTTACTTTTGCTTAGTGACAATGATACTGCAGAGAATTGACTGTTCTACTGTACTGCTACATATTGCACATTGTATCTCATTACAAAGGGAAGCTATTATAAACATAACTACATTAACTTATTTTTGTTACAATACATTTATCAATTTACTTTATCATTATTAAGGATCTTCATGAAACAGAACCCCAAGCCGTAGTGTATGAATAATGGAGAGAGGAATACATCAAGATGATTTGAGCCTTGATGGTCAAGATAAATCCAGACTAGATGCTGAAAATACGAAAATAATTCATGGCAGACGATTCTCCATGCAGATCCCATTTGCAGAACTCTGTGTTTTAGAATTTTGCACAGGCATCAAAGATGAAACAAAGGAGTGGGTGCTTAATAGACTCTGTCTTCCAGTGAGCCAGAACGGGGCAGGGGTAAGGACCAGACTAGCGAAGAACGGAAAAAACAAACCACTTTTAGTTTATATTGGTGTCACTAAGGAACGAATGCTGGAAGGGGCAGAGAAAGCATGCCTGAAGAAACGATGCAAAGATGGCACTCTAGCAGAATTTACAATAAAGCACAAAGATTCTTTTGATCAAGAAGGTGAGGAATTATGGGAAATTTTAAAAGTATGTCATTCAAACTAGCTTTCTGTGTTAATTGAGGTACTTTCACTAATAATCCCAATAATAACCCTAATAATATCTTAATAATCTGAATAATCCTAATACTAATCGTATATTTATCCATGATCATAATACTAATTAATAATAATAGTCCTAAATACTGAAAAATCATAATATTGATACTAATAATAATCCAATAAATAACCATGATAATCATAAAATTATTTAAATATTCATAATAATCCTAAAACAATCCGATAATCCTATAACAGTCAATAACTATCCTAATAACAATCCCAATGATAATTCTAATAATAGCAAATTTTCTTCAAAATACTTTGGAATAAAGTGCATTTTTTCCTAATTAAACAAGGATGGCAATAATGCATATTTTCAATTAGTATTGTATTTTATTTTATGTTTTTGTATCTATAGAAGCTGAGTTTCTGAGTACCGCAGAGCAGCAGCGAATCATAAGCTACATCATCTGTAACTTGGTGTCCCCAGATGATGAGGTCATCCCCGGTACCAATGCCAAGGTATACAGGTTGGAGAAAGTCAGTAAGTACTCATGCCTGTAAATTCAATAAAAAAAACATGATATCTGCATGTTGTTTTTGGCAGTCCATGAAAGACAGCATCATGTACTTTTTTGTTTACTTTTCCTAAAATAAATTTTGAATTGGATTTTAAAACCAGTGACGATATCACTCTCACTAACTTCTAGGCCCTCCCTTTCTTTTATTTCTTTTCTTGGTGTCTTTTGTCTTGTATTCTGATGTCTTTCAGGCCCAAGTCTCCCAAAAGTTGTGGGAGTCTCCCAGAAATGGGACCGACATCCCGCAAACAAGCAAGAACCTGCCGGAAAATAGCCAGTCTCCCCACAAATTCATGAAATTTGCTTGTTTTTACTACTTTAATATCAATTGTTTCATGGAGGTCAGTGCTGATGGGTCATCACTATGCACAGAAAAATTGAATTTAATGCATTAAGAAAGCTCATTGAACCAGATCTCCCAGAAAGGGATTTCTTCCAACTTGGGACCCATGTAATTCAATTTGATGATTTGGGGTTCTAATGTGTAAATAACCGTTATTAGATTTCATTGCTTAACTTCAATTTGAAGGGTTTTTTTAAATTTCAGGATAAAATATGATTGATTGATTGTATTGATCGATTGATTGATTGAAGAGTGATTTGTTTGATAATATCTAAATTGTGACTTTTTGTAAAAGGATATTGCTTCCATGCCATTTCATGGATGCTAAGAAGAGTTTTCAGTGCAATTTTTGATGTGTCAGCCACAGGAAGGATGTGGTAATGACTCTGACATGTTAGCCTTCCTCCTTAGTTTGAATGTTGCTCAATAGCTTCATTGTCTATTGTACATGTTTAGTTCTCCCCTTCCCCTTTATGTAAATTTTAGTAATGTAATGCAATACAACATGCCAAAAGTAATATAGTCAAATTCAATATAAACTGGAAATGACTTTTAAATCAGCATAGGGCTCCCCCACCCCTTTTTAAAAATTATTTCTTATAATTGTAATTTTCCATAATTTATGGGGGTTTGAATGTATTTCTAGTTTGTTTTATGGGATAGTAACTTTATCTTAATATGATTGTTCCCAAAATAGTTCCTAGACCTTATTGATTGCCATATTTTTGGAAAAGCCTCCGTAATATATGACTATTATAAATATCACTCATTATCACAGTAATTATTGTGTTGGAATTGATTTTCATATCCTTTAGAATAGCGTAAGTGTAATATATTTTTTATACCTGTCAGTGCACCATAATAATTTAATTTCTCATATCAATGGTATGAGAAATGTGTATAGCGCCCTCAACTTCAACATCTGAGTTCTTTATATTGCAGTTATCAAGTGCATGAATTTAGGGATCATAAGCAGACTGTACCCATTGCACCAACTTGAGGAACTTGATGAGCTTAGCAAGGCATGGTACCAGAGCTTGCGCAATGTTATCAAGCAACCCCATGGTACAATACAATTACATTAAATAATTCAT
>NW_022683949.1:0-780 GCF_011630105.1 Anneissia japonica | reverse complement strand
TGGCGAGGAAAACATTTTTTTTGTTGTAACTTTCAGTTGTTAATAACTTCATAAATTTACCAAATATAATGTGCGCAATTCAAATGACATATTGAATGTCATGTAACAGTTTATATTTAACTGAAGGATTTTCTTGACTGTCATTCGTAATTACATTGAACCTGTCAAACAGCTCATCCAATCAGAAAAAGAGCCAGAAACACGCGCATGGCCCACAAACACACATGATGTCCCACAAACGTACGTATTTAATGTTTACTCTGTTGTGTTGTGGAGCTATAAAAATCCAAGAGGAAGACTAGTCGATCACGTATCATTCGTAAGGTTATCCGTTCCATACTGATCATGGTAATACAGCGGGTTTTTACAGCGTTGAAAAGATTTTCTGCGTACGAAAGCTACGTATTCCCATTCATCTTGAGCCTCGTTGCCTGAGGCGTTCTCTATGGTATCTAAGCCTGTTGCCACAACCTCGTTGCTAAAGGTTACTGTTTGGTAAAAAGTCTTTATCGATTGTGCACATTTGTATGAGTAATTCCTTGTTAACATATACAGATATAAAAGATTGAGAAGTTGTACACCAGTTAACACATAAAAGAAGCAATCAAAACACCCGTCGTTGATTTCAGCAGTGACCCATTCACTACCTGTAAATAAAAGAATTGAGGTACATTCACACCGAATCAGAATTTTCGGATGGGAAAGACTACCGAACCGATCACAAAATGTAAGTATAGGGACTCTGGTTTATTTTGAATGTCAATATTTTTAATTTCCGAC
>NW_022683948.1:0-1494 GCF_011630105.1 Anneissia japonica | reverse complement strand
TGGGGCATCAAGTTATTAGAATAGAGATATATTTCTTATTTCAATAAATGTCATTGGTACGCATCAAAATTATCAATTGTGACAAAACGGGAGGTGGCCAAATCCCCTTTGGATCTGCTTATGAGTAAGTTCTTATAGAAAACAAATTGTTTCAATCTCTACCTAATGGGAAATTGACAATTACTATACAATTCAATGTTTCACTTGAAATTTCTGTTTTTATAGAATTTTGACAGAAAAAGGGTGGTGTTTTTATGGTTTAATCACCAGATATTATATTTACAAACAAGTTAAGGTAATAATTTTATTAACACATAAACTTGCTCTCATAAAACATTACTTTCATTATTATAGTTTATGTTTCATGTATTAAATTTCTGTATTTTGTGTTGATGTATACTGTACACCATAATATTGGTTCCCAATATATCATAACAAATATGTAACAAGAAAAACAAATTCCATGGCATTGCTATGATAATAAGAATATCTGTATGTACTTATAACTGAAATGAGAAGGAACATATTTCACAAAATGCTATTCGGATATTTTCATTATCATTTCTGTTCATTTCCCAAGTTTATTGTTGGATATTCATGGACTAAAGTCACTAATTCAATTCATATTTCAGTATTATGTAACAGAAATTAATTTTTCATTTAATTAATTAAGCTTAATTGATCAGTATTAGTTTTAGATATCATTATTGTTAATGTTCTGCTTTGTGTACCTTGCTATTGCTTATTATTCTGTTCTCCAAGATATCAGTTTAGTAATATCTTACCATAATTGTTTTGTAGATTATGCGCATTAAGTACTTAGCAATGGATGTAGAGAGCAATGTATTATTAAGAATATTATTGTTTTGTGAATACTCGTCATATTCGGTTGTGAATAATTGTAACGTAATAGTATATATTATATGGAATAAACCTTGGCGACCATGTAGCAAATGATCGTGTGTTCATTGTTCATATAGCCTCCATTTTCTGCTGTCATCTATAATTCTGCCAATTTAAAACCAATCGGATTTTATAAACTACAGTCATATGCTGGAAACAACTAATTTATTACCATCAATATCAGGACCACAACCACCTAAGAAAAACAAGTTAAATGGAAGCATATGCCTAAACAATACCCTCCACAAGAGAACCTATGACAATGTACTGTAAAGGTCATCATAATCCCTACCACTAAAATTAAACAGTTTGAAGGATAATGTACCTCGGTGACACAACACAACACGAAAAGAAATGGAAAGACAAATAATCCCTGCAATGGCTACCATAATGTGCTGTAATATAAGTAAACAATGTTCATAATCTCGTGGATCCAGGAATTGAAACATAGAGGCCCAGCGAGAAGCTTTCGCATATGAGGGCCTATAAGACAATTTATGATTATGCCACCTCTAGATGGCCGGAAATTGCACTCTAGGACTAAGAGGAATTTGATTATAATTTTCTTCATTTTTTTTATTTTGAAAAATA
>NW_022683947.1:0-699 GCF_011630105.1 Anneissia japonica | reverse complement strand
GATACGGTCACGGGATAATTCCGTGCGTCAGGACGCTGGCGCTGCACCTGTGCAAGGCTCTGACATTCCTCGCCAAATCGGGCGTGGTGCACAACGACATCACCCAGAAGAACGTGACGTACAGCAGGGTCGACAACCGCTTCAGACTCGTGGACTTCGGTTCCGCCGAGTTCTGCGACAGAGGTGCCAAGGAGCTGGGAATCCGGATACTCGACAAGACGGGAAGCGAAGGCGTCGGTCAAGTCGCTGCCGATTCGCCCTCTTCCAAGTACGTGCCGCAGGGAACGTCGATGCACCTGATGGACGTCCGTCCTCGTTTCGGGTGCATCCGCACGGACAGGAAACTGTCCCGTACAGGGACGCGAGTCACGTTCTCGGCGATCGAAATCGGAAGATGCTGTCCACCAAGACCGATCTGTACGGAGCGGCAATGACGGTGGCGACCGTGCTCGCTGAGAATTCTCCCCAAGCGTTCGATCAGTTCGACTACCAGGATCTCGCTCGCGGAGAGTGTACGGAGGAACCTCTACTGAAGGTGTGCGAGCACCTCGTCCGTCTTCGCGGTCCGATGACCGACGAAGAGCTGGCGTTCTGGAACGCGTACGTCAACTCGGACGACAGGTTCATCGACGCTATGAGAAGTCGGGACTCGGCACCGTCCGCGCTTGAACGTTTCGGGGACGTGTTGGGGAACAAGTT
>NW_022683946.1:0-1332 GCF_011630105.1 Anneissia japonica | reverse complement strand
TCATTTTTAAAGTTTAAAACTATAGTATGCTTGCAGGTTTCAGGGGCGGATTTAGGGGGGGCCGGTCCGGCCCCCTCTTTTGGGAGGTTAAAAAAAGAAAAAAAAGAGAGAAAAAGAAAAAAATGATGGCCAAGAATGCCTCAAATGTTATGTTTGGGCGTCTAGAACACAAATTTCGCGGGGGCATGCCCCCGGACCCCCTACGACAGTGTTGTCTCAATCGGCCCAACTTTCGGCTCAACTTTCGGCTCCCCTTCCGCCCCCCCGCTTTTAGACATTTCTGGATCCGCCCCTGGGTTTAGACTAACTCATTCTCCCAACGTCATCTCTGTTCAGCCCATGAGAGGCACACATTCGTCTGTCAACAACAGAAAAAGCAAAATAAGATCGGGACAAACATTGTATTTTACCCAAGAAAGAATAATTTATTGTTCAATTATCTACAATTTCAATATTTGATAAAAACTGAGAAACCACAGCTCACTTAACCTCTGATTTGAATAATCTAATTAATATTTTTTAAGTGAGGGTTTGGTATCTGTCTTGCCTGCAGATGATATAACCCGTAAAAACCATTATAAACAAAGCAATAGTTGATGAATACAATATCAAAACATCAACAGACTGTCCTGATAAGTTGCAATCAAATATAATTTAATTTTAATATACCACATGGCATTTTAAGTAAATTAAATTCTACCAGATACCAACTGAACAAATTATTCTGACTCAAATCATCTTAATATCAAAATATATCTTGAAAAATGAAATTCAAATCTGAAATAAAACGCATAAATATGAGAAATTTGCCATAGTACAGTAATATTAATATTCAGTATACCTTATTTGTATGTGCCTCATCAATACTGATTATATTAAAAAGTGGAAGTAGTCCTATTGATGAATTGCTATGCTACTGTTCAATAATACACTACAATATAAAAAAAAAACCTAATACCACTGATTGAATTGTATTTCTGTTAAACTTTGGTTTATCTCTTCATTATTATGATTCACCAAACTCTACATAGTTCAACATCAAAATCACCAAACTCTTATTACAAAATTTGGCACCATTTATACTTTTAAAAATCTGTTTCAATACAAGACAAAACCAATCTGTCATTCTTCACAAGACCGTCCTTGCCACACAAATATTTACTGGGTTATAATCTGGTCAGATTTCAAAATATAGCCCTTGGTGATCTATGTCCCTTGACTTCCTCTCTGGAATTCGTAGTCTCCAAATAACCTATGGCTACATTTTATGAAACGCCCTAGGCCCCTGCTGCAAATACAGACAATATGGCTCATATATAAATACAGTAAATA
>NW_022683945.1:0-2130 GCF_011630105.1 Anneissia japonica | reverse complement strand
TCAAACAAAAATATATAGCTTGGACATCAGTTTTCACTCCTGTACCAAATTAAGATGGGAAAAAAACAATACTGCTTTATTGTACATTTCACAACTGTGTCTTCTGTATGCAAGTATCATTTTGATATATTCAGTTTATAAGAATAAGCCATCAATGTAGCATTGTTTTTGATAAGAACGGTGATAGATAAATGGATGCATTGAAATATGGTGGAATGTATCTAAAGTAGAGGCAAGCCCTGGAAAAGATGAAGGTCTATGAAAGGGGTTGAGCATGAAGGTCTGTTGTTTAATTTGGACTTAGTAGGGAAAATGAAGTGTTGGCTGTAGTAATATATTTTTTTCCTAGCGATGTTTTTGAGTGTGGTATGTCACTATACTTATTCTGTTACAAATTGTGAATTAACTAATTGGTGTTAAATATTTAGGATCGTTCATGTGAATGGCTACGTAATGCATCAGCGTGTAGCAGAAGAGGAAGTAACATGACGGCATTCACTTCACCAAACCAGTGCAGTGATCCTTGTATAATGTAAATACTTGTTCCTTTATTTCTTATATTAACAGCAATCAATTGTGAATTAAATAATTATATACTTCAGATCATTCATGTGAATGGCTAAGTTATGTTTGAATCAATGTGTAGCAGAAGATGAAGTTACATGAATGCATTCACTTTGGCAAATGTGTGTAGTGATCCTTGTATAATGAAAGTATTGTGGTTGTTCCCTTATTCCTTAAGTTACATGAATGCATTCACTTTGGCAAATGTGTGTAGTGATCCTTGTATAATGAAAGTATAGTGGTTGTTCCCTTATTCCTTAAGTTACATGAATGCATTCACTTTGGCAAATGTGTGTAGTGATCCTTGTATAATGAAAGTATTGTGGTTGTTCCCTTATTCCTTAAGTTACATGAATGCATTCACCTTGGCAAATGTGTGTAGTGATCCTTGTTTAATGAAAGTATTGTGGTTGTTCCCTTATTCCTTAAGTTACATGAATGCATTCACTTTGGCAAATGTGTGTAGTGATCCTTGTTTAATGAAAGTATAGTGGTTGTTCCCTTATTCCTTAAGCCGAGCACTCACTACGCGCACAACGAATCCCTGTGAGCGCTAGATGATGCAACGCCGTCTGCCGATTTTCGGTAGCAGTCGGAACGGATCGTCATTAAAAACGATCCATTGCACGCTCATCGTCGCATTGCGTTCTTCATAGAATCGCTCCAGTCGACAGCCGTCGTGCGCAGTAAGTGACTGGCTTTACATTAACAAAGTGATTACCAGGTCTTAGGAACATGATTTCAAAAACGGGAAACCGGGAACGAGTCTTGTTGTAGCTATTTTCCAACCCCCATAAAAAAGGGGCAGAACATTTTATCAGTACTTAAATAGCCATGAAAAAGGGGCAGAACATTTTATCAGTACTTAAATAGCCATAAAAAAGCGGCAGAACATTTTATCAGCACTTAAATAGCCATAAAAAAGGGGCAGAACATTTTATCAGCACTTAAATAGCCATAAAAAAAGGGGCAGAACATTTTACCATGAAATTGGTAGTTTAGTCATTCATAATGCCCCATCTCATGCTGTCTCTTGTAGCCATATATTTTTGTAATTTTGACACCAAAACATGTTCTTTCACTGCATATGTTGATGATGCCTCTATTCATAAGATCATATAAAGTTACTAAATACATATATACTACTTTCCAATTGCATGCTATTTCCTAAATGTTCCATTCTATTCACAGGTCAACATCTTGCAATAGTTGTACTAACAACCCAGACTGTGGCTGGTGTGAAGAGACCAGTCATTGTTTTGTGTATGGAACTTATACTTTACTATTTCCATTTGGTCAGTGTACACATTGGTTTGATGAGTAAGTAAAAATGTCCTAATACTTTGTGAGGCCCACTTGAAAATATAGTTTATATGCCAGATTATTTCAATTCATTTACTAAATATCATGTTGACAGTACATGATACATGAATGTATGATTATGTTTCATATATAATGCTACCAAAAGTTCTGAATAGAAAAAACAGCATGACAATTAATGAACTAAATTTGTAATTTTCATTGTTGCAAAATAGGTTTAGGTTTTGATCTTTTATATTATCAATA
>NW_022683944.1:0-1331 GCF_011630105.1 Anneissia japonica | reverse complement strand
ATCCAGTAATTTCTATGCTTAAGGTAATAATTTCTATGTTACTGAAAAATAAGCAAGTTGATTACAATTTTTTTTATGATTTCTGTTGGTCATTTTAACATTTAACAAAAATCTGGAAATTCCAAGTCAATTGGAAATTCCAGCATATGCTAATGACTGTAGTTTTATTGGTTGGTTGAGTCTCGTGGTGATAGATATAGGGCGTATATGGTATTAATTTAAGCACGGATTTAGCAAAAAATATATTAGTGACGTGCGCAGAGTCAGTTGGACGAGTCAATCTCTAAATCCACTCGAAATCTATTCAAAGGTCAGTAACGCACCTGCGATGCGAATGTAATCTGGCTGTGGTAATTATGATGACGACGATGATAACAAGTTCGTGTTTGACTTCTATAGCGGAAATTTCGGGGGAATTCCAAGCCAATGGGAAATTCCAAGCCAATGGGAAATTCAAAGCCAATATTCTAATAAGTTTCATTCTTGTCTTTAACTTCTTATTCTTATTGGTTGATTGAAAACTTGGTACGTGTCACACGGTTATGGAACACCGTTATTGCCTTCAGTGCAGTTTTTCATGTTGTTGTCAATGAACATTATGCTTGTCAACATGAATGCCAAATCATTATTATATGATTGTTGTTGTCATTATTCAGACTATTATTTGGAAACCAGCTTCTCAAGCTATTGGTCGCGAACCAGATTTGGGCTGCGAGACTGTTTCTAACAAAAAGGACAGACCTTCGTAAAACTAATTTCGAAACACAATGTCAAATACTTCCAGAGTTTTTTTTCCCAATTATTGTTGCCCAGTCAAATTCAAAATTACGAGTGTAGGAAATATTCTTTATACTATGGAAATGGAACATCCGCACACCATCGACGATAACAAATGCTTCTTGCACTAAATAAAAAACGAATGAACATTTTTATCACAGCCAATTTGTATTCGACTTTGTCGAGATTGACCGTAGAAATAAAACGATAGGCCGTACATATCTTTACCTGATAAATTAGGAGGCAAGTTCTATGGTTATCAAAGTATACTAAAGGCAATTTGTAGGCCTAGTAATTAACACAAACATTATGACAATAGCCTTGTGATCTGGAGATATGCCTTGGGTCGCAAAGTGTCACCACCTGAAAATATTTGAGAAGCAGAGCAGGGCCCCGTCGGAGAGAGTTGCCCCCCCCCCTTGTCGGGGAGAAAAACACAATTCGTCGGGGTGAAAAAAATTATATGTATTTTCTATATTATAGTAAACTATAAAATCGATTAAATAAGCGTTTGAAACCCCTAAATTGTCACTTTCGAAGCCTTTAGATCGAAG
>NW_022683943.1:0-1436 GCF_011630105.1 Anneissia japonica | reverse complement strand
TTCCAGCCACATAAGCAGCGTTAAAAGCTGTTGATGCGTTGACTCTTGGGAGGTGACTAACTTCTGGTTCATCATCAGATGAATCGTGATCCTGCGATGTTTCCACACCACTGATGATTTGATCATCCGTTAACCACTGATACCCTGGATCGTCTGCGCCTTCAGTCAGCCATTGAACAGGTCCCATCTACTCGCTATCATCGGCTTGGTATCCGAGTTCTTCAAACATTACATCGAATTAAGCTGAGTCACCGTCATCATGATGGTTTCTTTGATGAGGATCGGAGTCGTTGTTTGGCTCTTCTCCCAGAAGTTGTTGCCAGCTACGACTTAGGTTTTCTTTTTTTTTTAAACATGAGAACAATAAAACGTTTTAAGTCAAAAGTGTGATTGTGTTATTCATTCAAATGTGATCTTTTCTAACATATTAATTAGCATCTTAAATTCCTGTTCAATTTTTAATTTCCATTTTACTTATAAATTCAATCTAATAACAGTGATTTATAATCAATGTATAATTAATGTTCATTCAATGTTCAGCAATCCAATCAATGTTCAATCAATGTTCAATAATCAATGTATAATCAATGTCCATTCAATGTTCAATAATCGACTTTCAGCAATCAAATCAATGTTCAATTGTGATGGTCATAAGACTGTCATAAGAAGTTGACGAGTAATAAATATAGAAGCATACATGATAAAACTGGTTATAACCATGTTGAAAAGTTTTTGGAGACATTTTGTCATTGGACATCAGAAATTAGTAAAATATAGTGATGGCAAATTCAATTCAATATATATTTATTGAAAATATAATTTAAGTTTTGAAATGTACAAGAAAAACCAAGACACATAAAAAACATCAAATGATTAAAAATACACTTACATCATCATTAAGATAAATTATTAATTTTACAATTACAATATTAAACAAAAAACCCTCCATTATTAAATATATCATGATACCAATTATAAAGGTTTAAAATTATTAATATTGTTGTAATTACTTAAATTATTCACTTTAAAAACCATAAGAAGCCTTGGGCCCGGTCAAGGATCTCTTCGACATTTTTTAAAGTAGTTGACGTTACATTTATTGTACTCGAGCTTGAAATGATCTGACATTCATGTTCGTTCGTCTTGGTGATAAAATAACTCGATTCCATTTAACTATAAGAATGGAATTATATTTTGACTGTTACAGAGGCATCAAATAAATTCACAAAGAGACTGAAATTAAGGTTCTGGTGATAAATAATGTTTATTGAGTAACGTGAAATCAACTGCACAACGAACGCACGTAAAATTAAAAGCGAACAATTGTTACGGTATTAATTCAGAATCACAATGGGATGCTCTGAATAAGGCCATTATCAAATCGGAATGGGTGGGTGGGAAAATATTAAAGTTTACTTGGAATAAAATCAACTTGA
>NW_022683942.1:0-562 GCF_011630105.1 Anneissia japonica | reverse complement strand
ATAAGTATATTTTATTCAAAAAGTTACAACAATAAAAACAATAAAATATCAAACTGCAGGCAGTTTCACAATGTTCCCATGGGGAAAAGTAGTTGTTCAATCGCATATCATCATGAGGCACCGCATTCAATGCAAGCCCAACTGCAGGAGGATCTCTTTCTACGCCGCCTGTGCGTGCAAGTAGGTACCTGCAGGGAACAATTAACTTGAACTTGTGCCCTGGTACCTGTAAACTTAGGGAGGTCCCTGGTCGGCTAAAGGATAGGACGCGTTTAGTACCGTACATGCATGACGTTTGCAATATTCAGTGACAGTGTCCGTTTTTTATGAAGAGTTTCGTAGGACGCTTTAAGAATGACCAAAATATTATCTGTGTCTACGGGAACCGAGCCTCCTGTCCGGAGCCGTAGCCACCGGTACGGTTGGTCAGGTTTCAACCCACTTTTTGACAGACCACACGTTAATTGATTAGGTTTTGGATTGGAGAAAATTCTACTTGTATCTTTACTTCCTCTTTGATATAACTCAAGAACCACATGTCTGTGAAGTCTGGGGTGAATGG
>NW_022683941.1:0-886 GCF_011630105.1 Anneissia japonica | reverse complement strand
TTTTAATCAATTTTATTCATATCTTAATACTAATAACCTAATTAATACTAATCAATCTGGTTTCCACCCATCTTATTCAACATCTACTGCCTTAATTAATGTGACTGAAGATTGGTATGAAGAAATAGACAGAGGTAATATCATAGGGCTTTGTTTGCTAGATTTAAAAAAGGCATTCGACACAGTAGACCATTCTATATTATTAGGTAAATTAAAACTATATGGTGTAAGTAAATATACTCTTGATTGGTTCAAAAACGATTTAAGTGATCGTGTTCAAATGACATGTATTGATAGGGCTCTATCAAACACTAAAAAGGTTCAATGTGGAATACCACAAGGTTCTATTATAGGTCCTCTTGCATTTCTTATGTATATCAATGACCTCCCAAATATTGTAACACAGTGTAAAGTTAGCATATATGCTGATGACACAGCCATATATTATGCATCAAACTCAATCAATGATACCATCGAATGTATTAATAGTGATTTAGAATCTGTATACAAGTGGCTCTCATGCAACAAACTTAGCTTAAACATTGAAAAATCTGAGTTTATGTTAATTAGCTCAAGACAACGCCTAGCAAGTACAAAAGATGATAAGCCTATAACTGTTCAAATTGATGGAAGAAAATTTTCAAATGTAAAATCATGTAAGCATCTTGGAGTCATTATAGATGAAAATTTATCTTGGAATGCCAATGTTGAAAATATTCGGAAAAAATCTTTGAAAGGTTTATATATGTTAAAAAGATCCAAACCATACCTTTCACAATCTATATTAAAAATGGTTTCTAATGCTATAATAATCCCTCACATTAACTATTGCAACATTGTGTGGGGAAACTGTGGCTCAACTGTTTCCAAACAACTACAAACAATC
>NW_022683940.1:0-968 GCF_011630105.1 Anneissia japonica | reverse complement strand
CCAGAGACGTTCCGACGATCATGTTCTTCGACGGGCCGGATGGTCCTTTCGCCAAATGGTGCACGGCGTTCGTGGCCGACCAGTTTCTCGAAACCTGCCGTTCCAGCGGACAGCAAGGAGTCACCTACACTGACGTTGTAATGAAGGCCGAGAACGACAAGTTGATGATGCCGATGGCTTTCCTGTGCGTCCATCCCGAGGAAGGTCCGATTCAGCTGGTGGACGAAATGGGAACGGTGTTTTCCGCCACTGCTATGCCGTTCGTCTTGATTAACAGCGACAGACTTCCGAGCGAAAGAAGGAAAAGAAAGATGGTTTGCAGAGACTCCACGCTGTCCATGTTCGATCGCCCGCAACTCGCCGACATCTTAGGCGTCGATGCTCTGTCTCCTGGAATAAATCCCACCGTAAATAACGTTCACTCGAAAAGAACGACGAACAGTTTAGTTGGACAATTCCTAAACAAAATTCTCCGACAACTACAGGCGTCGACGAACATGCAGTCTCCCGTCGAAACTCATTCGCGGGAACAACCGCCGACGACGACTCCGACGGTCCATTCTGCCAACACGGGAGACTTCGAAAGGAAAAGTTTACCGCCTTTACCAACACCCGCCGAAATCCATCCGCAGCAACAGCAGGAGCTGCAGCTGGAGGAGGAGGTGGTACGACCGTCACGGACACCCAAGGTAAACGTGTCCGTAAACATGTGCAAAGACAACGTACTCTACGACAGACGTTGGAAGAGATGGAGTAAGCGAAAGATCGAATGTATGGCCGCTAGTTTTAAAGAACTGAAATCGGAAGTCGTGAAACGACAACGAAACATGTCGACGGAATTGGAACAGACTATATCGGAAACGGAGGCGATTTCGACGGATCTGGAACAGTTGAGAGACTTGAAACAGATGAGATACGATACGGTGAAACAGAAACAAGAAGTTTCGACGGATTTGGAACGGATTCGA
>NW_022683939.1:0-598 GCF_011630105.1 Anneissia japonica | reverse complement strand
TATTTTTCCATGATTTATAATAATTGGAGTAATGCAAATGCATATTTTCTATAAAAAAAAGTCAATTTTTAGTGAAATTTTGCCGGGAATGGGGCTTTAATAATAATAATAATAAAAATAAAAACAATAATAATAATAATGATTATAATAATAATGATAATAATCAAAACTTCATATAAATAAATAAAGGGAATCAAAATATACATATAAAGGCCTATATAAATAATTATTCACTAACAATGGTCTATGTACATTATGATGAGAGATTATAAATGAATGTGATTTGAAACAAGGTAATTCAACAAAAGGACGCACATCTCCGCTCTCGAACATAGCGCGTGCGTACAGTCCTTTGATCTTTACTGTGGCATCGACAATCCGATACTAGTTGCGAGTACAGCCGTCAATTATTAGTCTATGCGTGCCATTCGTTTTATGGTGTTAGTTTTTATTTTATTAATTTTGGGTACTTCGCAATGTCTGTTACATTTGATTTTTTTTTACCGCGAGCTTGTTAAATGCTTCTATAAACTCCAATTTGATTTGTGAAAATTGACCAAGAAAATGAAAAGTTATAGCAATTCAAAATTTACGAATT
>NW_022683938.1:0-5100 GCF_011630105.1 Anneissia japonica | reverse complement strand
AGAAGACTTGTTCTACCACCAGAACCGTAGGCGAGCGTGCCGTTCGAACCAGCGCCGATATTATGGCTATAGCTTGCGGCTCCCCTGCTAACCGCTCGGCCATTCGACTTACTGCATTCCGCCGCATTACATAACTTCTTCCGGACTTGTCTCGCCAGATCTGTGTCCAAATCATTGTCGCCTATGACGGGATACGTCAGATCGATAGGGATCTCAACCTCACGTCCCAGCATTAACATATTCGGTGTCTCGCCCGTTGATTCCTGTGGGGAACATCTATATGCAAAGGTTACATAAGGGAGCCATACATCCCAGTCTCTTTGTCTTTTAACCGGATCCAGCATCACAGCTACCATTTTTAGTCCGGTTAAAGCGCTCTACCATTCTATCGGATTTTGGATTGTAGGGGGTGGTAAAGCACACATTTCCGCCAACACTGTGATTCAAAGTTGCGCCCCTGATCAGTATGAAGTTGTCGGGGTACACCAAAACGTAGTACAAAGTTGTCCACATAGGTCCTAGCAGCTGTGTTGGCTGTTTGATCCGGAATGGGGTAAGCCTCCATCCATTTACTTAAATAATCACCCACCACAAGAACGTATCTGTTTCCATCTTGGGTTTCAGGCAACGGCCCCAGTATGTCCATCGCCACTCGCTCCATAACCTGAGACACAGGCCAGTGCTGCAGTGGTGCCTTCCACTTTCTAGGAGGACCCTTTCTCCTAGCGCAACGATCACACCGCCTCAAACATGACCGGACTGACAGGTACATTTTAGGCCAGTAATATCTCTGTTTCAGTTTAGTCAGTGTCTTAAATTGTCCCAAATGGCCGCTTGTTCGGCCTCCATGCACTTCCTCAACTACTTCCTTTCTCATGGATGCTGGAACCACTAGTCGATAAGATTTCTCGTTGCCATCATCGGCCTCCCATCTTCGGTAGAGTACGCCTTCTCGTAATTCCAGGACATTCCACAACACCCAATATGCTCGATATTCTGGATTGACTGTATCCCAATCAGGTCTCGGATTGTTGTTCTCTTTGTGGTCTAAGATCCAAGCAATCGAGACATCCTTCTTTTGTTCCTCTCGCAAGTGTTCTCTTGAAACCTCAGGTTCAAGTTGCGTCAACCTAACTTGCGGCTGCTGTGGGAGGCCATCCAAGTTTTCTTTCTCTACGCGACCACACTGTTTGCAGGGTCGACGGGAGAGCCCGTCTGCATTGCCATGCTTCGAGCCAGGCCTGTGCTGCACTGTCAAGTTATACCCCGCCAATATCTCAAACCACCTGGCTAGTTGTCCTTCTGGATTTTTAAAATTCATGAGACACTTCAATCAGTCCGAACCGTAACTGGACGTCCGTATAGGTATTGCCGGAAATGTTTTAGGTAAACTACCACTGCAAGCAACTCCCGACGGGTTACACAATAACTCCTTTCAGCCCGAGCCAGTGTACGACTGGCGTAGCCAATTACCCTTTCCTGTCCATCTTGAATCTGAGACAAAACTCCCCCGATCCCTACATTGCTGGCATCGGTGTCAAGGATAAACTCTCCTTCTACCTCTGGGTATGAAAGTATTGGGGAGGATTGCAACCTGTCCTTCAGGGTTTGGAATGCTTGCTCCTGTTCCAGATCCCATTCGAACTGTCTGGCTTTTTCCGTGAGCTTGTACATCGGATGGGCAAAGCTTGAAAAATCCTTAATGAATCGCCTATAATACGATGCAAGGCCAAGAAAGCTCCGCACCTCCCGTACATTCTGTGGTTGCGGCCCATCCCGTATGGCTTCAATCTTTAAGGGATCTGTCCGAATACCTTCCTTTGACACTAGGTGTCCCAAATACAGAACTTCATTCTGGAACAATTGACACTTGCTCGGTTTTAGTTTGAGCCCGGCTTGCCTAAGTCGTTCAAAAACTGTCGCCAGACGTGTAATAGCCTCAGGAACATCCTTTCCATAAACGATGATGTCATCTAAGTATATTAGCAATGTGTCCCATTGTAGGCCCCGCAACACTCTTTCCATCAGGCGTTCAAAGGTAGAGGGGGCATTGCAAAGCCCAAAGGGCATCACATGCTAACTATAGTGCCCCTCTCTTACAACGAATGCTGACTTTTTCTTTGCCTCCTCATCTAGCTCCACCTGCCAATATTCCGACGCCAAGTCCAAGGTGGAAAACCAACCAGCACCAGCAAGCGCATCCAGAGAGTCGTCTATCCTTGGGATAGGGTATGCGTCAATAATGGTCACTCCATTGAGCCGCCGATAATCCACACAAAACCTTTTTGACCCGTCTTTCTTGGTGACTAAGACAACATTCGCAGCCCAAGGGCTTTCAGTATGCTCTATAATTCCTCTGCCCACCAGGTCCTTCACTTGATTCTGGATCTCTTCCTGAAATCGCACTGGATGTCATCTCGGCGCTTCCTTTATGGGTTCTGATGTACCTGTATCTATACTGTGTTTCACTAATTTGGTGCGTCCTAAATCGTGGTCTCCTTTGGAGAAAACATCCTGGTACTTGCATAGGAGCTTTGCTATATCGTTTGTATGTCCTGCGTCTACCTTTGTGCAACTTGCAGCATATAGTTCAAACAGGTGAGTAGGAATTCTTTCCTGATCGGAAGGGTCATGGCCCTTCTGTGGCAACTGCCCCTGAACTTCCACCACCGGCGTAAGGGTTCCAATTTTCGTACCTGCCTGCAATACTCGCACAGCATTGCCTGGGTTGTACAGCCTTAGCGGTATTTCTCCGGCCCCAGGCGTCACTAGCGCTCAGGCCAAGATCAATCCGTTGTCTGCCAATTTGTTCACGTCGAGCGGTTCTACGATACACAGACCACTTGGGCCAGTTACCTGGTTAACATATCCGCTTACAACATGCTCATGCCCGGGTAACAGCTTTATGGACCTGGTGACTAACACTTTAGGCACAAACGGGTCACCTATCTGGTTGGAACACCTTATTACCTCTTCACCGATTCGAATATCCAGGGTGTTTAAGTCGATCCTTGCTCCTATTCCAAGAGGAAAATCCATTCCGATAATGCCTGCTGGACGAATATCCGCTACCAACACATTCACTTGACGAGTACTTCTGCCAATTCGTAATTGTACTCTGGTCCATCCTAGAGTGTTGAGGATACCACCGTCTGCCTGGTGTACGCCCATCTCGTGGGCCTGGACTTCGGGTCTGTGTTCCGTAGGTATCTGATTAAATAGAGAAGTGGAGAGAAGAGTATCTGTTGCCCCGGTATCCAGCAAGAGGTGTGACTCTATACTGTTAATTTCTGCTTTTACATAAAGCCCCTCCTTTGGGCCCCATGCTGGTAAATATGACAGTGCAGTTAGTTTCTTTTGTTATCTGTCCTCTTACTCGTTTCTATTTTCTAGGCCCTCTCCCCTTTACAACCTTCCCCCGGGCCCTTGGTTGGGTTGTGTTTCGTTTCCCGCGTGAGCCCAGATGTACCTGCATTCTCGTGCAATATGTCCATGCATACCACAAGGGGAAACAGCCTTCTCTCCACCTGGTGGCCTGTCGTCTATTGGTGCTTATTTCAGCCCTATATTCTGGTCTTCCTCGTGGCTCTGGAATTGGCGGTGGCTGTCTAGTCATTGTTTCGCTTTCATCAACTAATGGCCGCTCCATCTTCATAGGTCGTGTTTTTCCCTCCTGATCGTGTGTCATCCGCACATGTTTATTCCATCTGACTGGTGTCCTTTGCCACTCGAGTTTTTTTAAAGCCCTCCGTATTTAATGCTGCTGCTACAGCTTCATCTAGTGTCTTGGGCTTAGCCTTGAAAATTCCCTCTCTTACTTCTGGGTCTTCCACAGCCTCCATAAAGCGACCTTTAGGCAACCGCTCTCGGTGGTCCTCTGAAAGATCCGGATAAGCTCGCATGGCCAGTGTTCGTACTGCTTGGCCTAACTGTTGAATACTCTCTCCTGCTTTCTGCCTACGTATCCGCAACTCCATCAGGTAATTTCCAGTTTGTTGCGCAGTACCGAACCGCAATTCCAACGCCTCCGTTAATTCTTGTAGCTTATATTTTCCATCTGGAAAATTACCAAGTACAGCCAATGCCTGTCCCTTTAAACTAGCAGCGAGAAAGGTTGCAGCTTTCTCATCTCAGTTAGCTCTCCGACAGGATTCAAAATGTGTGCGATACTCCCTCCATGGAATTTTTCCCTCATACCGATCAGGATTAATAACTGGCCGTTTCATGGCTTCTCTAAACAGCTTCTCAAATGCATCCCTTCCATATACGGCATCCTGTCGTTTCAACGGCCATGAAGGCACCTGTGTTTTATCCTCTGAATCTGCATGTTTTACATCCCGGGTATCCAGATATCTATGTGTTGCATCATTATGTCCGCATGTTTTCTTTGTGGGAATCTCGTATTCACCAACCAGGCTATGAGCCCTGTTGATGCTAGGAAGTAAAAATGAACTGGAAGCTTCACCTCCTATCCCTGTTGCAAAACTGCGGCCTAATGTAGGCTCGGCTGAATCGCCCATCAGCCCCTGTAATCTATCTGCTTTCTGGCCAGTACTCTGGTACTCTCCAAACAACTTGTAAGGCCTATCACATCTTGGTAGCACAACTGAATTATCAGCGTCACCAAGCTAGACTCAGCCGCATCAGTTAGTTCCTTCCTTAATCTTAGGCCGTGGCCTAGGGTGGTGTGTAATCCCAAGGAAGTTTCTCTCCTAATGTCTAGGAGCGATGTCTCTACTGGTACATAGGAGCTAGGCCCGTTTGACGTACTGGGCTTGTCTGTTTCACGTACAGACCTTAGGCCTCCCTTAGCATTCACTGAGATTTCAAGGCTTAGGCTTTGAGCTGGCAGCTGTAGGCTATTTCTGCTATCCTCGGTAAAGGGGTAGTGTGCTCTACTAATGTCCAGGAGTGAATTCTCAACTGGAGCATTGGAGCTAGGCCCCTGTGTACCAATTGGACCTAGCCTAGCAAACGATTCTGATCCTAGGCCTACCGTTGTAGGCTGAGTTAAATTTCCCCGAGTAGATCCTCCATATACTGACTTGTATCCTGATTCTGGGTCCGCTCCTACTGATTTAGTTTGCATCTGGAGCTCCA
>NW_022683937.1:203-959 GCF_011630105.1 Anneissia japonica | reverse complement strand
TTAATTACGAACGCCTTCTAGACCAGAGGGTACGTAATTGAGAAGGTCGACTGCAGTCGACCTTCTCAATTACGAACTTCTCAATTACGAACCTCCTATTTTACGAACGGTGTTTGGCCGATGACGTCATCATGCGATCGTAAAACGATTTTAGGTAACTTTTTAAAGCTATTATCCATGTGAATTTTGAGTGCGTTTGTTCGTATATTCTATTGCATAACAAGAAACTTCAAGTGTAATAAAGCAATTGAACATCGATTGTGTTTTACGAGTCTTTAATTTATCAATTAAGGCATCGTTTATAAAAACACTAACGGCGATAATAAGACGTGGTAAAGTCATTGCCAATAAGATAAACTATTAAAAAAGCAAAAGCCACCGGTCTCTTTCCAGCGACATGCCGATCTAAATTTAGACCGTTTTACAGAGACGACATTAGACCGCTGTCATCGTTAATAGCAACAGTCGGTTAACATCAAAGGAGCGCATAGCTGTGGTTGACAAACTTTACAGGACGCGCGTCTGGGAATGAATTGGTTTACGCTTATGAACTTTGTAAACAATGAATAGGGTTTAGATAAGAAATGACATAAAATATATGCAATTTAAATAAATCATTTGTACGTTTAATTTTATTCGAGTACTTTTCCGAAAAACTTCAAACTTTCAATGGAATAGCGTTTGTTTCAGGCTATCTCACTTTGCCTAACAAAAACAAATTACATTTTGACTCAACTTTTTAACATTGCCACTTTT
>NW_022683937.1:0-187 GCF_011630105.1 Anneissia japonica | reverse complement strand
TTAGTGCAAATTTTTGACTTTCCGCCATATTTCGAGTACTTTTCCGAAAAACTTT
Organism: Anneissia japonica; assembly: GCF_011630105.1. Lineage (NCBI taxonomy): Eukaryota > Metazoa > Echinodermata > Crinoidea > Comatulida > Comatulidae > Anneissia > Anneissia japonica. The sequence goes on along the minus strand of NW_022683937.1, from coordinate 132 downwards.
CAATGGAATAGTGTTTGTTTCAGCCTATCTCCCTTTGCCTAACCCTAATCCTAACCCTAACTCTAATCCTAACACTAACTCTAACCCTAACACTAACCCTAACCCTAACCCTAACTTAACAAAAAAAAATTA
>NW_022683936.1:0-619 GCF_011630105.1 Anneissia japonica | reverse complement strand
AATTATCGATTGGATACAAGAATGTATTACTTATAAATACTTAATTTCACACCACTTTATTCATTGATGGAAAATTCCACACGTTAACGTGCAACCAAATCATTCATTGTTTGTTTGTTTTTTTATAATCACTTCACAATAAATTTTATTCAATCAATTTCCTTTATCATATATATATATTTTTTTTTACAATTACCAATTCAAAGATTGATTGAAAAGGCATCAATTACAAGCAAGCTTTAAGTTTTGATGCCCTACAAAGAAAGAACAATAATAACTATAAAATAAAAAATAAAAAATAATAATAGAAGACGATTCATTTATAAATCAAGATTCTTAAAAAAAAGTGTAATAATAATATGACAAATACAATGGAAAGAAAAGTAAATTTCGACCAAGTAAAGTAAAGATTACCAGTTTTATCTATATTTGTTAAGTAGTCTGTTATGTATTTCTCTTTTAAATAAACTAATACTTTGTAGATTTTTTATATTGTGTTCTAAGCCATTCCATATTTTGGCGCCTCTATAGCTGATACTGTTTTGTCCCATATCCTTAAATATCCTAAGGAGGATAGGAAAAACCGTGAATAATACGGTACTTACCTGGATCAGAATGT
>NW_022683935.1:0-547 GCF_011630105.1 Anneissia japonica | reverse complement strand
TTAAAGTCTTAAAATAATAATTTCGAATTAGGCCTAGTAAACAAATAATTGTAATTAAAGTTTTGCTTCCCATGATGTCAGATAACATATGATATGATGCTATATTTAGGGCTCTGACATAATTTAACGATGGCCCTGTCAGTTGTAGTAATGACAATATTTGTGCTTTTTTAGCCATGTAATAAAAATAGTAGGGCTTACTATTATTTTCAGTGTACAAGATGAGAGTCAAGAAGAAGTTCAGCTCCTACTTTATTTTGTAACAGGCAGCTCTATTTGTTTATATAGGCCTACTGGAAGATTCATAATTTAAGTTAAAACAAGACAACACTTCTTAAATGTTTTATATATATAAAGAAGCACAGTACATAATTCTTTGTAAATTACTTTATAGGCCTATATAATAATATTTTGTTTTATAATAATAAATGTGTTGAGTATACTGATATTGATTATACGATGAGGTTTTTTTTTGTCTTTCAGTGTGATTTAAACATGCTAATTCTCAGAAAATATTTTCCAATTTTATTATATTACCACCTTTTAT
>NW_022683934.1:255-1105 GCF_011630105.1 Anneissia japonica | reverse complement strand
AAACAAACAATTCTTGCACAACTACATGTCCACCAGTTACTATGAGGAAAACATTATACCCACCCTGAGGCACCGTTTAGGAGCCTATTCGTTTACAAACCCGCTGCCACTTTGCTCACACACACACACACACACATACATTTCATGTTCGAATTATCCCATTAGTTCCTTGTGACCTTAAGGTCAGAAAGGAACTAATTAGCAGACGCACTGGGAAGCCTTGTTCACGGCATTGGACTGTTTCCCCCATCATTAATGGAACAGGCCCAAGTCATGCTTGGCTGATTAGTTTTGATTTACATTTCGCAAGTCTAGTGCTATACGCAGCAAAAGTCTATTTCTAGTGTTGTTGTAAAATGCGTTTCAAACCAGGCTGGTTTTTGATTTACGTTTTGAAATATAATTTTGGAGAGAGCGTTTGATCAAGTCAGACCTACGTTTTGAATTTGAATTACATTTTAAAGAAATTAGAACTACATTTGGAAAAATTTGAACTACGTTTTGAAAAATTAGAACTTCATTTTGAAAAACTAGATCTACATTTTGAGAAATTTACGCCTACGTTTTGATAAATTAGACATTGAATTTTGCAATTACATTTTGATTTTAACATGGACTTTTGCTGCGTATGGCACCCCATACAGGCTATAATTGAGATAGGTGCCACTTGTGGAGAGGTAGAAATTCCCATATGGTTTTTCTGGACCAGTTTTTTAGCGCGACCGATCATTTCGGTCGCGCTTCGTTTCGGTCGCGGTTTATTTCGAACAAATATATGGAGCGCCGAAGGAGTTGCGAAAACGAAAAATTTAATATGCCTAGGCCCTATATATTTTAGTTCGTGAATCGG
>NW_022683934.1:0-174 GCF_011630105.1 Anneissia japonica | reverse complement strand
TCTTTCTTCCATTTACGGTGATATATTCATGATTGCAACATGATCTTGTAATTGAAACAATGGAATTTAGTATGTGCTTCATGCTATTCTTTTTGTTGCGTTTTCATACACTATACTTTAATAATTATGGTCAATAAAATGTATCTTTGATTTTAATTGAATTGAATATTGTTA
>NW_022683933.1:0-1449 GCF_011630105.1 Anneissia japonica | reverse complement strand
GAAACGGCGTGTGCGCACAAAATCGGTGCTGACTTTGATCTACATTGCAGGAAGGTGATGAACCGCTTTCCCCCGTAAACTTGGCACCTGTATGAGACGAGATGTAACTTTATAATTTATATATATTAAAATTTGTAATGCAACTTTTAACATTAAATATCTGAGCATAAAATAATAACTAATAATAATAATAATAATAACAATAATAATAATAATAATAATAATAATAATAATAATAATAACAGTAGTAGCCCTAATAGAAACAATAATAATAAAAATGTTATATAATTTATATTGTACCATTATATTGTACCATTTTATTCGAATAAACGCCCGGGGCGTGTATTGTTGAGAGAGGTTTTTGAGGGGGCGTGTATTCGAGGGAGGCGTTTATTTTTATGGTGTAAAATGGATGCGCATATACTTAAATATACTTAATTTCACTGTAAATGTGGAACTACAACACATACGTTAAATATCGTTAAAATGTGTTATTGATTAAAAAGACGTAGGGACCATTGACCACAACCCGGTTAGCGAAAAAGGAGTAGAACATTAAAAGAATGTGTTAAGAATGATGTTGCATTAATTAGATTTGTTTACAGTCATTTGTGGGGGGTGGGGGTTATTCAAAGAAAAATAAGCGCTTATTCCAGGGAGGCGTTTATTCCAAACGAGGCTCTAGAGGAGGCGTTTATTCGAGAGAAGCGTTTATATAAATCAGGGCGTTTATTCGAATAAATACGGTATGTGAGTAAATTATATTACTACACTATATTTATAATGGTATATTGTATGATATTATGTAGGTTAATTCTAGTGTGATTAACTTTAACAGTACAGTATATCACATGCAACTTTACCTTGACTACGGTGCATAATCTAGGGGGCGGCCTTCCTTCGTCCATTAGTCGTTCTTCAGCATCTGTATCAGTAGGTATCCTGTATCTAAGCGAAATTATAACACAATCAGATTCTTATCTCTAAAACAGTATTTTGCCTTTTGGTTTAATTATTCTTATTTTATATATATTAAAAGCTGGCATCAAATTCCCAGTACTAGCATAATTTTTTTTTAATGGTTACAAAAACACTAAAATGAATAATGGATTTGATTTTTTCGGAAACGTTAGTACACTTTTTGTAAACGAATACTTCGGTTACTACCGCAACCTTTCTCAACTTCTTCATCGTCGATATTTTTATCTTTGTCATCATCATCGGAATCATAAACATCAGTAAAAATTCACTTTAATAATTGCGCCATCTACAGAAAAACTAAAGAACATCAACCCCTAAATCAGGCCAACAATATTTGACGCGTGAGGATATTCAGTTGGAAGTAGAAAAGTGGTTGCAAAGTAGTGAATACCTCACCTTTCGTTGTAATGGAAATCGTGCTCTATACGTTTATTACAGTGCCGTGCTAAGCGTTTCTTCTGTTCTCTT
>NW_022683932.1:207-1029 GCF_011630105.1 Anneissia japonica | reverse complement strand
GGACGTGGAGTACACGGACGGACGTGGAGTAGACGGACGTGGAGTAGACGGACGGATGTCGAGTACACACTCGCGTCCGCGACCCGCCGACCGACCTCGTGTACGCGGACGTCGAGTAGACGAAAGTCGAGTACATGGACTATTTCAAATTTGAAAATTTTTTTCTAAAACTGGAAATAATTTGTGTCTGCGACCTGGCGACGGACGTGAAGTACGCGGACGTGGAGTACACAGACGTGGAGTACACGGACGGACTTTAAGTAGACGGACGTGGAGTAGACGGACGGATGTCGAGTACGCACTCGCGTCCGCGACCCGCCGACCGACCTCGTGTACGCGGACGTCGAGTACGCGGACCTCGAGTACGTGGACGTCGAGTAGACGAAAGTCGAGTACATGGACTATTTCAAATTTGAAAAAAATTTTCTGAAACTGGAAATAATTTGTGTCCGCGACCTGCCGACCGACCTCGTGTACGCGGACGTCGAGTACGCGGACCTCGAGTACGTGGACGTCGAGTAGACGAAAGTCGAGTACATGGACTATTTCAAATTTGAAAAATTTTTTCTGAAACTGGAAATAATTTGTGTCCGCGACCTGCCGACGGACGTGGAGTACGCGGACTTGGAGTACACGGACGGACGTCGAGTAGACGGACGTGGAGTACACGGACGGATGTCCGCGACCCGCCGATCGTCCTCGTGTACGCGGGCGTCAAGTACGCGGACGTCGAGTAGACGGACTACGAGTACATTGACTATTTCAAGTTTGAAAATTTTTTTCTGAAACTGGAAATAATTTGTGTCCGCGACCCGACGACGG
>NW_022683932.1:0-197 GCF_011630105.1 Anneissia japonica | reverse complement strand
GAGTACGCGGACGTGGAGTACACGGTCGGATTCAAGTAGACGGACGTGGAGTAGACGTACGGATGTCGAGTACACACTCGCGTCCGCGACCCGCCGACCGACCTCGTGTACGCGGACGTCGAGTACGCTGAACTCGAGTACGCGGACGTCGAGTAGACGAAAGTCGAGTACATAGACTATTCCAAATTTGAAAATTT
>NW_022683931.1:0-679 GCF_011630105.1 Anneissia japonica | reverse complement strand
TGAACATTTGATAGTGTGTACAGAGTTTAACACGTTCCAATAGTATTACGTCTTGTCTGAACCAAAGTATACAATACAGCCACACTCTTATGCCAATTACTCAGTTTAACATTTACGGACAGTACGCTGGTTTTACAATGGCAAGCCTCATGTAAAATACTCAGCGATTTACTTGTACAGTATTTGTGTGAATTTCCGACATTGGGTGGGTTTTTATTTCTCAGTACCTAATGAACGCTTGATAATAGAAAGGAGAAATAACCATTTAGTCACCCTCGTTAACAAATGCTTGAGTGGCAGAGTCCCTTCTCTCCAAAACACTTTCACCTCAGTTGACAGTGTTCATAACTACTCTACCAGATCCAGTTCTGCAGGAAATTTAATTTTGCCTAAAGTCAGAACTGAATCTGGTAGAAGAAGTTTTACTTTTAGGGATTCTCGAATTTGGAATGCGGGGGGTAGGTAATTTTTTACTTAATTCGTGTTTGTTTTTTGATGTTCTGTGTTGTTTCTCTTGCGATTTTAATGTTTTATGTGTACTGGGCCCTCTGGGAGAACAGTAACTTTTTACTGAAGAGGTAACCCAGTATAAAGAATAAAAAAATAAAAATAAATAAATAAATAGTGGCATTGAATAACCCATACCCTTGTACCTACCCCAAAACCCATACAGCGGCAT
>NW_022683930.1:0-983 GCF_011630105.1 Anneissia japonica | reverse complement strand
CAGATCGTTGTGCCATACAGAATCGTATTGGGTATAAAACTTCAATAACACATTTATTTATTTATGAATGTGTGTCTCGAGCTTTTTATGAGACAGTAACAATATTTTAATATCACGATTGTCTAAAAATGGAATTGCGTTGATGAAGCAATCGATATTATTTACATTAAATAACAAAATCAAATGAAGGACGTTATTAAAGCCAGGATTCGGAGGAAAACAATATGTTTTGCAAATGGTTGTTCTAAAACACGAAAAGCATATTTGACAGAAAACTTCGGTGCGGTGCACCCGTCAATGAGATACCTGTACAGATTTTGTAATATTTAAAAACTAGGGGGAAAGGTGGGATAACCTCAGTTCTGTCCCTCACTATAAAATTTTCTTTGACAAAAAAACTGTTGTATGCAGGGGCGGATCCAGAAATGTCCAAAAGGGGGGCCGGAAGGGGGCCGAAAGTTGGGCCGATTGAGACAGCACTGTCGCAGGGGGTCCGGGGGCATGCCTCCGCGAAATTTTTGTGTTCTAGACGCCCGAACATAACATTTGAGGCATTCTTGGCCATAATTTTTTTCTTTTTCTCTCTTTTATTTTCTTTTTTTTTTCTCTTTTTACCTCCCAAAAGGTGGGGCCGGGGCCGGGCCGGCCCCCCGCCGGGCCGGCCCCCCCCCCCTAAATCCGCCCCTGGTATGCCCATATATAGTCATGATGTGCCCATATAGTCATGATGTGCCTATATATAGTCATGATGTGATGACCATATTAGGCATGTGTGACATGTTTTTGTCAAATTAAGATTGACAGACTTAACAAGGCTGTAGACAAATCAGTTGTACAACATTGCAAAATATGTGCGAATTCAACTGAAAAAAAGTGCGAGTAAAACGGAAACTTTCTAACGCATTGTCATTTTTTTTTCTTTATATCTGCAGTTTATAAGATCATTGCAAACGCTGATTATACCGGTCAGTTCGATTACTGGT
>NW_022683929.1:0-1747 GCF_011630105.1 Anneissia japonica | reverse complement strand
AGTTAATAATAAATAATAATAATAATAATAATAATAATAATAATAATAATAATAATAATAATAATAATAATAATAATAATGCATAACTAATAGGCCTACGCATAAACATTGGTTGTTATTTTTATTAACGCTATTACTGTCATTTCAAGAGAATAATTTCTGTTTATATCAAAGCATTCGTGGATATATAATAAATGCTTTGTTACCCGGTGCATTTTATTAACAAGTGTATTTTGTTCGTCGATGCATTTTGTTACCCGGTACATTTTGCACGTCGATGCATTTCAGTGTTACCTGGCGCATTGTATTTCTTACTCGGTGCATTTTTTTACCATGTGCATTTTATTTCCCGGTGCATATTCTTCGATGCATTTGGTTACCATGTGCATCCTGTTACCCGATGCATGTTGTTACTCGATGCATTTTGTTTACCAAATCATTGTTGCCTGAACGGGGTTCCATAAAACACTTTGAATTTATTAGACCTATCATAGAGAGGACCTCAATCATCTTCACACCAACAAAACAGAGAGGAGTGGAAATTTGCTTAACGCAGGATAGTTTGGTAAAATGCCATGAACTATTCATAATCATACTTGTAGAACGGTTTTGCGGATTCGCAAAGTCTGTGGCAGCCTCGGAGCTTCTGTGCATCGGGAGCAGCGAGTAACTGCAGAATAGCAAGCAACGTAGTCAGTTGACTATGTATAGAATGACACACGACGTACCAATTCACTTTTACTGCCTCGAGATTCAGACTTTGCATGGGCTTTATATTTTAATTATTGCAAGAATAAAACAAGTGATTGATAGTAGATTCTGAAGTTTAATACATTTGCATTTACTGTCATTCTGAAAATACAAAATACTATTTAATAGTAGGCCCGTAGGCAGGGTGTGCACAGGGTGCGGACGCACCCCCCCCCCCAAATTCCATAAGGTCCACTTTTTAAAACCTACGATTTCACAAAATCGTTCCTAATTATCATAAAATGCTATAGAATGCATTGCATTATATATTTGGCAGCTAATCTAACCGTTGATTTTTAATAATGTGGTATGAGATTTTTTAGAAATTGATCGTCTCCGGTGATTGCAGATTGATCTATATAATATGAAGAATGTTATCTATAGGCCTGCAGATGTACAGAACATAATAAAGTTACTTTTTCAGGTCCCAAAAACATCCAAATTAATGAAAATTTAAATGAAATATTCATGAATTATGTGTTTGAGAAATATATTATGTTAGACTCTCAAAATGCTACTTTGTCGCTTTTCTCACAAACTCACTCCAGGCCTCTGCCCCTGGACCACCAAATTTCAAAAAGTCCACTTTTTAAAACCTATTATTTCACTATAATCGTTCCTAATTATCGCGAAATGCTATAGTATGCATTACATTTTTTGCCCGCTCTTCTACCCGTTGATTTTTAATAATGTGCTATGAAATCTACGAAATCTGTTCAACTATCAGCTCCAGTGATTGCAGATTGATCCATGTCATATGTAGGCCTACAGATGTAAAGAACATAAAAAATTACAATTTCACACTGGTGGATTCAAGGGGGTGAGTCCCCTAAAATTATAAAAGAAATGGAGAAAAAAGAAAAATCATAATTAAAGTTTGCCTGAGAGTGCCATTTCCGGACACTTTGAGGTGCCATAATCATAAATGTTCATACCTCACCCACGACCATGGTGGGGCTGAGGTTGTATTGACCATCTGTCTGTGCAAGTTCCTCCC
>NW_022683928.1:0-1129 GCF_011630105.1 Anneissia japonica | reverse complement strand
ATCAAAATGGTATCACAGCCACAATGGTTAAAAGTTTGGGAATGTCAGTAAAGTTTTCTGTCTGTACTATGTTCAGTGTACTGTTTTATCTAGGCTTCCAGAGATGTCCATGACAGAGGAACATCTATCACATTTGACAGTTCGGCGACACCAAAAGCCATATACATTCCATAAATGGTTTGTCTTACCACACAATTTGGTATCTTTTCTGGAGTAGGGGGTGTTGTCTGTCCTTAGTTATGGTATTAATATTTTGTCAAAATAGAAAATCAATAAATAGGGCGCAATGTCATATCCAGGTTAGCTTGGGTAAGAAAATTCATAGCGAACAGATTTCTGGACACTCATCTTTGCCTGTTTACAAAGTCGGCGTAACACACACATGCACAGGCGCACCATGGATGTATCATGTGACACTATCTCCATTGGAAAGGTTCCTATTGTCAATAGGAACCAATAATAGAATATTCAATCAATGATTTTCAAAAAATTCTTGCTTAATCTATTTTTTATTGTACAGGAATAGTATAAATGTTGAATAAATCAAGTAAAATATCCCAATATTGCTTGTCATAGCAGATCTAAACCCCAATATTAATAAGTTACCTGTCTGTACAAAAGGTGTCCATACTTGCTCCCCTGTTGCACCCCAAATCCAAGCTAGCCTACTGTTCCCTAGAAGATCAAAATCATGAAACATTAACATACCTACAAAATAAAGTGAGACCGATTGAGATAACCTTTTGTATTCTAGACGCCCAAAAATAACCTCTGAGGCATATTGTGTGATCAACTTTTTATTTTTCTTTCTTTTTTTTTTTTACCTTCCAAAAGGGGCAGCCCCGGCTGGGGCTCCCTCCAAATCCGCCCCTGATCATGATCAACAGAATTCCAGTAGATAAACACAAAAGTATGGAACCTCTCTGGTTTCCATGAGACTTGGGAGAACTGGATTAGTACCAGGGCAAGTCCTACCTTATACTTACTACATACCTACTATATTGTGGATGGTAACTATGATTAATATGGCTACCAAAACGGGGCTAGATATAGTGTTCAGAAGGAATCTTACCAGGTCCGACTGGTGGTCCTCTGTATTGGACTGTCTCCACGCTAGCCGTACTGGATA
>NW_022683927.1:0-755 GCF_011630105.1 Anneissia japonica | reverse complement strand
CATATATAAGCATATATATATGTATATATATAATAATAATAACCGTATTTATTCGTACTAAATTTTTATGTTGATAATTGGTTTTATGTAGGACCACGCTGGAAATAGTTTTACTTCTTAAAAAATATTTTCATAGGCTGTTTTATTGCCGTTTTGGTTTATTGCCGGTTTAGTCATTGCCGTCTTGACTATTGCCGTTTTGGTTTATTGCCATTTTGACTAGAAAGCGCTTTTTTCTTTTCTAATAGAGTAGTGTATAATTGGAATTCTTCACCTGAAACCTGTTGAAGCTCAATAAACAATTTCAAGAGTAATCTCGATAAATATTGGAGAGAAAAGGGATATGGGGTTATTAAAAGCTTACACCTATAAAAACAAATCAAGAACACCGCCACCATGACGCACGCTATAACCAAAGATACTAGTATCTTTGCTATAACAAAGATACTAGAAATACAAGATAGAGCACTCGCATTGTAAAAATGAGGCGGAAGTCGTGCCCAACGTAGGCGGCGCTCTTCTTTTTGACCATGCAAGTTTTCTATACTTCGTGCCCAACGTACAGGGCGCCCTTCTGTGAAAATGGAGCTCTTTTGGTAAAGGAAATTTAATAATATCAATACAGGTCTAACTCTAATTACTTAAAACCACTTTCTGGACCGGGATTTCCATGGTCTACCTACCTAGCATAGCCTATATCCGCTTTTTAGTCTCTAATTAGAATAATAAAGCCGAATATATTATCTTTTTATATC
>NW_022683926.1:0-502 GCF_011630105.1 Anneissia japonica | reverse complement strand
GATCAACACTTGTACTACCGATTCAGCGAATCGGTGTAGGCATGGCGACAGAAAAAGTTGACGTAAGGCGGACGTTGAGTTTGTTTTTTTTTTTTTCTTACCCTTTCTCTCTTGCTGTCTCTTATACACATCTAGATGTGTATAAGAGACAGCCCTTTCTCTCTTGTTATCTTATGTTATCTTAATCATGATTTGATTGCTCACCCAATTCTGCTGTAATGAATGAGCTTATGGCTAGGCTAGGCTAGGCTAAGCTAAGCTATGGTAGGCTTGGCTGGGCTGGGCTTAAGCTATGGTAGGCTGGGCTGGGCTTAGGCAAGGCTGGGCTTAGGTTAGGCTATGGTAGGCTGGACTAGGCCCGGCCAGGCTATGGGCTTATGCTAGGCTAGGCTAGGCCAAGCCGATGGTCCCGCATGGCCTAGGGTTGGTGGTGCGGCGTTGTTGAAAAATCGACCCGTTCCATTGGCGATCGAATTGGGGCTCTAGTCTTTGAAAACTTGAG
>NW_022683925.1:0-861 GCF_011630105.1 Anneissia japonica | reverse complement strand
CGATAATTCGTATTCCGTACTGTAGGCAAGAAAAATGCTTCCGGCGATCCGTAATAATTAATAAGGAGTTTTAGATATGCGACGACGAGTAATCTAGGACGATATGCTAATTATCTATGACGTATTACAATGTTGGCCACACAGATGATAAGCTCTTGTTTTAGTTTTGCGACGACGATGCAAATACATACGTCACTACCGGACATGCTTGAGTGAATTGAAAATAAACACTGTACTAATTGCCATATTATATAAGCCTAGGCCTGCCCTTACTACAGGTAATAAATATTATACTATTTAGGCCTAGGGCCTAAGCTTGTGGGGTTAGGTTTATACTGTGTAGGCCTAGGCCTAACTAGGTTAATGATCAAAAGTACAGTACAAGCATATCCTTCAATTGTAAAAACAATATTAATCATACTTATATTCTTTCAAATTCTATGTCAAACACATCCATGAATCATTCAATGTAAAAATAAATCCAAAGCTTCCTTTTATAAATAAAACTGTAAAGTTTTGTACTACTGCAGCATACATGCTGTACCAATAACTGCACTGAATGAACTTGAAACTGTTGCGTACGCTGTGTATCACATTTCGCGCTTTTTAACAAATTATAACATTGTTACAATTTATTGTTATGTTCCTCCCCTATAGTAAACATCTTATTATTCAGGGATCAACTAAATAAACTTCCTCAATTTCTTTATATTGCAAAAAACAAACCATACTGTAAAATAGTAACTAATTTATGCATCAATATGATTTTAAAAATTTATTTTAAATTTGTTCAATTTTTTTTTTATACTGTTCTTTCAGGCCTATTGTTTTTTTTAATTTGTCATCTTCTGGCTTTATTCC
>NW_022683924.1:0-1540 GCF_011630105.1 Anneissia japonica | reverse complement strand
CTAGTTGAGCGAATCGAGTCTCACTTGGATGCTAGCTAGGGGACGCCTAGGGCCCCCCGGTGGGGAACCAGGGGGCTTTCCCAACTGGAAGCCACGGATATTTGACGAATTATGCCGAATTTTTATTACTTATTTTGATAGGCATCGAGTTACTATAATATGACTTCATGTAGGCTATGTTTTCTAATGTTGAAATCAGCTTCCAAAACCAAAACATTTTGAATAAAACAAGAAAACAAAGCGTATGCAATGTATAACCATCTAATTTATTTTCAAATCCTCAATCTTGAAAGTGAAATTCTAAATTTTTGGAAATTTTGCATGAAATCTGTCAACCACGCTGTCATGGTCGAGGTTGCTTCACCAATCACGATGTATTTCAAGCATCTTGAGGCTATCCAAACCAGCAATTGTCATAACAGAACTCAAATTATTTTTAAATAGTCTCATTGAACTATTATTATTATTATTATTATTATTATTATTATTATTATTATTATTATTATTATTATTATTATTATTATTATTATTATTATTTATTATTTATTATTATTACTATTATTATTATTATTATTATTATTATTATTATTATTATTATTATTATTATTATTATATTATTAAAACGAAGACCCTTAATTATCTCATCCATCCCATGTTGGTTTCACTACCAAATGACCAATGCTGCACATATGCATCACTATGCAACATTCCTACTGTTTATTTTAACATGAAACAAGTTTGTGAATGAAGTATTAAAGGCCTTTTAGGTCCCCAAAATACGCGTACCGCTAGGCCAGCCTTACTTTCGTTGGAGGGCAGCAGCGCTTATGGCTGCCGCTTTGGAACTGGAATAAAAAGTAAATAATTAAATTGACTCCCGATTCAGGAAATAATGTGCTAAAAAAATATACATAGCATGAAGTGATTTAAAAACATTATTTTTCATCACTATTGAGAGAAAAAAAAATGTGGGTCTTCGTTTTGTAGAAACCCATATATGGGTGTCTATAAAACGAAGACCTTTGATAATTCACAAACTAAAGTTCAAATAACCTCGTAATTGTGATTTTGTGACAGCCAGGTGTATTATCATCAAAACAAAAGAGAAAAAATAGGGGTCTTCGTTTTTGGGTCTTCGGGCTTCGTTTTATAGACACCCATATAGGGTGTTTATAAAACGAAGACCTTTAAGTATTTCTTGATATTCCTAATTTTATTCCGATGAAATAATGAAGTACGTACTTGGCAACTGTTTTATGATGATTTTGAAATAATTACAATAAGATAATTGCGAAATAATTGAAGGTCTTCGTTTTTCAGGTCTTCGGTCTTCGTTTTGTATACACCAATATAGGGTGTCTATAAAACGAAGACCCTTGAATATTTCACAAACAGACGCCCAAAAAATTTCGTAATTTTGATTTTATGAGGTTCAGGTTCATTATCATCAAAATATAATGGAAAAAATAGGGGTTTTCGTTTTTGGGTCTTCGGTCTTCGTTTTATAGACACCCGAAGGAAAAGACGTGTAAATACACAA
>NW_022683923.1:565041-568071 GCF_011630105.1 Anneissia japonica | reverse complement strand
GATAGGCCTACATACATTTTGGGTTTCCACGGATATTTCAGTACGAATAAAATAATATGGGAAATGAATACCACGTATAGACTTTAGAGAAAACCAATATTTCGACCTATCCTTAGGTCTTTATCCTTGGTCTTTGTTCATGTATACATTATATAGTATTACTGTATTATATATTGCCAGTTTGTAATAATATGTATATAGGATGCATATGGAACCGAGTTATAATAATGTTTTTTAAGCTTGTATTTGTCTATTCTTTGAACCTGTCGACCCTCAATTGGGTTTTATCCGTTTCAATAATCTATTGCACACACATTCTATTATATGATGAGTTTATCAACGTTTATTGCACGTTTTGAGATAACAAACAGATAAAAGATAAAGATAAAACGCCAATGTTAACTCGGTTGGCGCCAGTATTTTTTCCGACGGAGTTGGTGAGAGGACCCCTCGTCAGCGATATCGATGGAGCGATGTCGATAGTGACAGCACGCATACAATAACGCGCTACAACACAACATCACGACAATTACCTAGACAACAGTGAAGACAAAATTGATGGCAAATACTACAACATTCTAGAGTAATAACCAAGAAGATTACGTTGAAGTCCTCGTTTGGTTTACTCTTTAGTGTTTATTGACTTTCGAGTGTTTAGGCGTACAAGGGACATTAAACCACTCATAATATTATTGATATATTATTATCTGTCTATTCTTTGGACCGCGGTGTTTAATCGGTTTTTATCTACTTTCATAATCTACAATTGCATATATCATAGACTCTTTTTATTATGCATATCCATCGACTGACGATTATCTCATACTTGAAATACACTAATATGTTCAGGCTTCCTCGGTTATGAACGTAAATCACATTTATCAAGAGATGAGATTTAACTTTTAAAATCAAGTGGCGATGTAGCTTGGTAGAAATATTTTGACGTCTCTCTGCGGATAAACCTTTATGCATGCCTGAAGTCCCTTACGGAATAGGCCTATTAGGCCTACGTAAACCTCTCCCTGTAAATTGGCGAGTGTACAGTAATCCTATTTGCGATTGTGTGTGATTTTTTTTTTTTAATAACTGATATCTATCTGGCCAGCAATTATAGACGCAATAAAATACAATAATGACTAAAATGCACATCGAAGTGAAGATCGGTTAGTAAGTATGGTGGTACGTCAATATTTTAGATTGTAGAATCTAGTTATGAATTGATGGCATATCATTAACTCATAGGCCAACAGAAGTGGATTTAATGTATAAAAAGTCAGTGACTTAAGACAATATCACCAAACTCTCCTTTCTAATGAAACGATTTTATCTAGATACTATTAGGTATTATATTAGGTTCGTTAATCAATAAATTCCCTTGATACAATGCGTTACCTTCCTCTTCTCTCATTAATATCTCTCCTTTGCTCCATTAAGAACATACCGTATTATTTATCATTGTGTCCTCTTTATCATGTATTCAATGTGTATGTGCTTATTCTTAATAATTAAATGGTTATATTATTTTTCTTTTGGTATTTTTGTGTACATTATAATCATTTTTTACTTAACATACAACCTTACCTTATGTTACAATAAGATCAGAATAAAGTTATATCAGGGAACAGTGAAATTGTAATCTCACTGTTCCCTGGTTATATTTATAACTACTTACTCATCACGATTCGGTACAGTACTACAGTCGTTTAACTGGAGTTGAGGAAAACTTGAGCGTGCTGTACTTGCATTATTTTGGCCATTCACTAATTTCATTTCTGATTTAAGAGACGTTCCTGTACAGTGAAAAAAAATATTATTATTCTTATAAATTTGTTGTTGTTGAATGTTATCGGCATAGTATCGTATCTAGAAGTATTGACATGGAGTGGGGGATGATGTGCCGACGGTTAATTTTGGGTTGTGATTATAATTTAAAGGTACGTGCTGCTGGTAAAATATGGTGGTAAGTCGTGATTTTTAACTACTTTAGCCTAAAATCATTTTTATTACTACCATTATTATTATCATCACAGCTATTATGACTTTTATTGTTATTAATATTTTGTTTAATATATGAGGAATATTTATGGATAGGCCTACAATATTGGTGAGCGAAGGCATTGAAATGAAGACGGATATCCTGTAACAAATTATTGAAATTATTTCTTACCTTGCATTTTCTGCTTCACACGCAACTTTAACCGATAGTGGGCATGCTTTTTCTGAAAATGATAAGAAGTATAACATTAAAAATCCATCTAACATGCTAGACAGTGGTAAACATCAGATCAATACTTGTGATAACAGTAATGGGAATTAACGGTACTTCATGGTACAGTACAGGAGGCGTACATAAATTTATTGTACCGCCGACGGTTATAATTTCGATTTGTACTTTCAAAATAAACTATGAATAAAAATTAGGCATGAGATATTACACTTACTTAAAGCCAGTAAATGTGGCAAAAACTGCAAGAACCGGCCACTCCAGCAGCACGTAGATTTATATAGTAGAACTATGCAGCGTCAACTGTTTATACTCATTGCAAGAGTTTCGCATTGTTGACCCAAAGAGAATCAATTTTCGTTACCCGTCATTATATTATTTTTTTTTTTTTGTGATCGGCTGCTTATCACAAGAAGCCAATCAAACAGTGGTGGCGTCAGTACGGTACCAAATGTCTGACCTGGGAAAATGATAACTAAAGGGAAAGGGATATTCTAGTCCACGGAACACCCTGATCATCTGGGTATTTCAATGGAAAGAACAGGGATGCTTTTAACAGATTCAGACTCGCATGTAAACATTATTTTTATAAATATGGCAAATATATTTTGAATTACAAAGATATACATAATGTTAAATGCGTTAGGTTTAATGAAAAATAAAAAATTAAATTCACCAGAACTTTGAGGGTTTACATTTTATTATGTCAAAAAATACTTAAAACCAAAATAATTATAATTTTATCATCCATCCAGCGTCAACTTAGGAGGCAGTCTTAACTCAATTATTAACTCTATTTTGATTAT
>NW_022683923.1:560550-565011 GCF_011630105.1 Anneissia japonica | reverse complement strand
GTTAAAAATCAAATATAGGAAAGTTTTTTTTTTTCATATTCTTTACCAGTATTATTGCATTAACGTTCATAAACGATTTACAAAATGTGTTTAGCCTGATTTACTAAGTATTTCCTCAATTAGAAGTATGGTACACTGTGAAATGTAAGTAAGTACTATCAGTAATCACTCTAGCTAGGCCTATAGACCAAACAACGCTATTGCTTAGTAAGATATATACAATATAAATTAATAAGTTTATTTAAATTCACTACTAAGAATACACGACTTTTACTTTAATAATCAAAACAATAAATACACAACTTCTAAAAAAACACAGCTTTTGGCACATATATATTTGTATTTTCTTTAATTATAAAATTATAAATGTTAATTAACATGTTTATTTATAAACTTAGCATAGATATTATATCTAAACTATTAAGCCATGCATTGACCATGTAAAGCCTATAATTTTAAACATGATGAATAAAAAGTATAGCTGCGTTAGTCTGATACAGTATAGAACAATATAAAGTAAATGACAGCAGCACTTTTGAGACTAACAATATAGAATTAAAATTCTATATTGTTAATCTCAAAAGTGCTGCTGTCATTTACTTTATAATTATAGGCCCTATATAAATTTGATAAATGTATGTTTTATGCTGTTTTTGAATGGTCTAGTTAGTTAATATTACAGTCTAAAATTTATATTGCATGGTAATGTTGCAAACTATTCTTAAAAGAAAGAGCAATGCATTTTTCTTTTAACAATTGTACTCTGACCAATATCAAACTTGGTATTTTGGCCTTTTACCAGCTAGGAAACAGATTAAACGTGCAGATTTGTCTTCGTATCTGTGATTGGTTAATTGCCAACATTTTAATGTTTGGTGGAAGTATTCCACTCTTCCATAATTTTTTTTTTTTTTTTTTTTTTTTTTTTTTTTGTGGATGGAAGTGTAACTCTCATATCAATTTCATATTTCTAAACATTTTTTTAGTTCATATATATGATCAATTCACATGACAAAACTAGTGTAGCGATTTATCAATGTGTTTTTTTTACTATGCTGAATCAGTACAAATGGCAAACATTTCCACTAAAATTATGTTTTCCTAGCATTACCACTTCAACACGCAGCTTTCAATGCATAAATAATTGGGCCTATGAACAGCAGCATACGCACACAATTTCGGCCTCTTAAACATTGAGGAAGTAACTTACCACTTTATAGGCCTATCCTCACCATGTATGGACGATCATCCTATCTGGGGAATAATATATTGACTTCTGCAGGAGATTCATTCATATCATTATATATGAATGCAATGTTTTATATAAAGGAAACCTCCGTATACTCCTTATTTCGCAAGTACGGATTAAACATTTTCTTATTAAATGAACACAGGACTCGATAGTAACCATGGTGAATACAAACATAAAATCCCATTAGTAATCGGAAAGAAATGTCATTAAACCCTACCTTGCAATGAAATGAAATCCTACTTCTTTTAAAGCCAGAGTGTCAACATAACGAATCTAGTAACTATACACTGATGTAACAGCTTCTTTTTACGTGATTCTGATTTTGCACGTTTAGACGGACAATGACGTTAGGACATTAAACGCTCCGCGGAGGGTCCGCCGCGGTGAACTGTTGCCATAAACAAAAAGGAGAAAGAAACAGAGTTTTACGATCGCACTCTCTCTTGAGATTATTACTGAATCGCTGAGACTGTACATTGAGGAATTTTTTATACAAGCTTTTGAGATGCAAGGAGAGGTATTAATATTCCGGATGGGCTGATTGAGATACATTTTTTATATATTGTTTTGAGCAATTCAAACATTCGCTAAAGCCAATTGCGTAATTATTATTACTGTATGTAATTATTCCTGTATCATATTTTATTTTGATTATATACATATCTATTACATTATATTTTATATATTATATTTCATATATTTTGTTTTATATTGTTTTTTGTGCGTTAATAGAAATAGTTGTTGTTTTTAGGAGTATATATGCTGTCTCTTATACACATCTAGATGTGTATAAGAGACATAGTCTATAGTTATTTAAAAAACTGACGGAATACAGTTATAAAGTACTTTTTCGAAAAATGTTATGAAAAGTGATAGGCGCGGAACCTTGACCCCTGATGATTAGTGCTTAAATTTCCCTACAAACAAGTAAAATATTTTAATGAGCGATTATCGTTGTTATATCATTTTCGACACCAATTTGAGCCTCTAAGAATATCTTTCCTATTCTTCCTTCATTCTATTTCTTCTTTTTGTATTGATACACTTCATTTAGGAAACTTATTAATAAATACTAAAACTATGTTAAATAAATGTTAAACAAGTAATATAACCTAAATCATTTATATTACTAACATATATACTTAATTTTCCTAAAAGCATTGTATAATACTCTATTAATACATTTCTTCCTATATTTAAAGCCGGAGTTATCAGTGTATGGATAGATCTTTGTTAATATAATAATTCAATGTCCATAATTTTATTATTTTTTTTAATTATTTTATTTCCATCCGACTGCAATTAACTTACGAATTACAAAATGGACATTATAAGCGTCAGCCTCTTAATGACGCTTTTGGAGTGAAGTTGTTTTCAGTCGTGAGAACATATCCTGCTGTCACAGAAATTTAAGCCCGGATCCTAGGATTAGCAGACTTCAAGCATACATGTTCGTTCCAACTGTGCTATAGGTTTAAAGCATACTATTATTAAGTATAATTTTTTTTTTTTTTTTTTAACATTTATAATATTTTTATATGGTGTTAGCGCTAAAAAAATATTATTTTTAGTGGATAATGTTAGGTGATAAAATCTTGTAAAAGAAACTCCCTCAAAATTAAATCGAAACATCGTTGCTTATAAGGAAATGAGGCCTAGATGTTTGGTTTATATTTGGCATTTATTGATTAGGTTTATTAGTCTGAGTACAAACTGTAGGAATAGTCTTATATAAAAGCAATATTAGTCCATTAGTTTTATTTGCCTCATTCTTTCGGGTTCGATAAGCCGAAAACACATTAACGTTTTGGTTTACAAATTATTATTTGATTTTAATATTAGCTATTTGCTCGCACAAGAATTTACAATTAGAGGTTACAGTACTTGGAAGTTAACATGATATACGGTACTGAATTACAGGCAATGCAGAGGTAGAATAAACAAAAGTATAAGCAACAATAGGCCAAATAAAATTAATTTCTAGTTTCACGTCCCTGCCCCATCAAATCTTGGAGCCTCATGAAAAAATTTACTATTAAAAAATTAATATTAAAAAAAAAAAAAAAAAAAAAAAAAAAAAAAAAAAAAAAAACATTAATTTTTCTATGGACAATAAATGTAATGTAAATGTAACTACAGTATCTGAAAGAATGATGTCAAGCCTGAGAAGAGAAGAGATGGAACATTAATGCCTGAAATACATTTAATACAAAGATTCATTTTACTTATATACTTATATATAAGGGAAAAATAGAATTGCTACAGATTTTAACTACCCATCTCCCCGTTTTGTACCGTTGGCTTACGGACAATAGTACACTTTTCCACAGCCCTTTATTCACAAAGAATAATTAAATGCAGAATTAGTTTACTTTAACGACCACCTTGATAGATGACAATGCAGACAATCATAGCCTAGGCATACAATGTATATAACTTTGTTTGTTGAGTATTTGGTGTTAAGTCTCTACGGTACGTTGTGTCTAGGAAATTGAAAGTTACCAAGAAACAACCGCTTATGCGGATTGGTTACTGTATTGTTGATACGGTTACCGTATTTGTGACTGGCTTTTTGTGCGTTAATAGAAATAGTTGTTGTTTTTAGGAGTATATATGAGTTTGGCGAAGGTAAATTAGCAATCAAAAAAGGAAGGCCCATAGTTGAAATTACACACAAACTACAGGTACCGGCAAATATGCCTTTCAAGTAGTGTATTTGTGTTAACAGTATCAAAAAAAGTGATAATTATTTTTATGTGAATTGACTCAAATGTTTCATTTCTGACTTGTTTTACTGTGTAAAAATTACACAATTGTATGCAATCTTTAAATATTACCCACTTGTCATTTTTTTGTATCTTATCAACAGAAAAATGTTCCACTGTGATTAAACTAAATACTGTTCATTCTAACTATACCTAGCCGTGACTACTGGATAGAAAACACTGGATTTTTTTTTTTTTTTTTTGATTTTTTTTTTTTTGATGATTGCTTTTTCACCATGGTCTCTCACAAGATCTCTTCTCATCAATGTACCTTAAAAGACAATAAAGAAAAAACCTTGACTGGAGCTCCAATTTAAGCTATTAACATCACCCTCCCTATTACCACTATACAGCCATTATTTAAGATTCACTGACGTCAAATTGGTTGTCATATTTTTTTTTCACTGCATGATTTTTTCTTTAGTATGGTTTCATTTTGTATAT
>NW_022683923.1:556409-559955 GCF_011630105.1 Anneissia japonica | reverse complement strand
TTCTTGTTTGTATACTTGGTTAGCCTATACATGGGTTTTTAATCGTTTGTAATTTTAGTATTTATTATTTAATGTGTTTCTTTGGTATTATTGTACATTTATTTTATAGTTTATACATGACTAACATATGATATTATATCTGTCTCTTATACCACAAGCTACAGGTACCGGCAAATATGCCTTTCAAGTAGTGTATTTGTGTTAACAGTATCAAAAAAAGTGATAATTATTTTTATGTGAAATGACTCAAATGTTTAATTTCTGACTTGTTTTACTGTGTAAAAATTACGCAATTATATGCAATCTTTAAATATATTACCCACTTGTCATTTTTTGAATCTTATCAACAGAAAAATGTTTCACGGTGATTAAACTAAATACTGTTCATTCTAACTATACCTAGCCGTGACTACTGGAAAGAAAACACTGGATCCGACATCAAATTGGTTGTCATATTT
The DNA here is from genome assembly GCF_011630105.1 of Anneissia japonica. NCBI lineage: Eukaryota > Metazoa > Echinodermata > Crinoidea > Comatulida > Comatulidae > Anneissia > Anneissia japonica. Next base: position 559,497 of record NW_022683923.1, on the reverse strand, counting down.
TTTTTTTTCACTGCATGATTTTTTCTTTAGTATGATTTTATTTTGTATATCATAGTATGCGAAGACGCCCACTAAACCAATAATATATGTCATTGTGACGTAGACAAGCAATAATTATACAGTTGTATATCTAATACATCAAGTTAAGAAATTTACCGGTACGTATTACGGAGGAGATACAACAGGAGAGCATCAAGCACAGAAAATATTACCAGAAGAATCGGATTGGCATCAGGAGTTATGAGGAATCTAAACTCAGTCTGGGGTCCCAGAATATATCAACCCCAACAATAATAAACCCCAAAAATATAACTATAGAGTTCCCGTGCTCGCAATAGCTATGTACGGAAGTGAATCTTGGACTGGAAATGTTTGAGATGGCATGCCTACGAAAAATTATAGGAGTCACTAAGAGAGATTGTCTGCGAAACACCTATATCAGAGATTTTACTGACTGCCAATTAACCATCACACAAAAAAATTAAAAATGTAACAACTGTCATATTTGGCCACATAACTTAAATGAAAGATGGGAAAATATCCCAAAATCACACTAAATGGCAGAATCCATGGAAACAGACCTAGGGGAAGTCCACCAAAAAGATGGACTGACAACATTAAATCCAGGACACTGTCTTGGTATTAACATCATTGGAACACTACATAGGAAAGCTCTAGATAGACCAGAGTGGAAAACATCATGAAAAGACTGTCATCTTCAAGATAATCCTAGGAGGACGACATTATGTTGAAGTCAGTTGATATCTAATACCTTTGGCATGATTTAATACATATATTATCAATAAATAACATTTGGCCATAGGTACTTTCTTTTAATTTGAATCTGTTGATAAAAGATTATGACGGTGCCTTTCAATACCCAGTACAGCAAGCCCAAAACGTCGTGGTTAGGTTAATAATAATAATAATAATAATCATGAGCAAGTCTTCAGCGTTAGGTTAGTCAGAGATCTCGTTTTAAATATGCATTATGTTCTCAGAAAATTAGTTTGGTTACAAACTACAACATTTATAGCGTTATTTTTTTTTTACTTGAAATTTTTAGCTGGGATATAATTATTGATACTTACATAAAAAATATTCATGATGGCAGCATTATTTATTCATTCCCCACTACGTTGTAAATCTTAGTAGAAAATTCAGCGTTCAAACTAATCGATGTATATTAATTAAAGCGATGCGATTGAGACAAGACTTGGGCCACATGGCGGTGGTGTATTCAAAGTGCTGTTACCGGGGTAGCAATCAGCCAGGCAGTCAGTGTCTGTCAAGGTGTCAAGAGCTAGCAAGCTTCACCTTCATGTCATCTTTTGTTCTTTCGACAATCGTCGAACAATACAACTAGGAATTGTTCCATGGTGACCCTGGTTATTTCGAAGACCAACTTAATGTTTACTGATAACACATTGTTATGTAATGCTTACTGGTCCTACCCAATTGTAATATAGAAGATCGATATGCGGGCCTGCATGGTGGGATTAAACTAATAAATTGTTTATGAGGAATCGATAATTTAAAATATGTGTCCGACACTCTAGACGGTGCTAATTTCCAATACGCCTCACCTTACAGTATTTCTTGTAATATCAAATCCTCTCTGACACGTTTTTGTATGCACTTTAAAACAAAATAAAGTCGGGTTTTCCTTGCAGTTACCGATTTAAAATACAGTTTCAAACTCCATTTGAAAGATTAGTCTGTTATAAAGATGTTCTGCAAGATCAAGTACCATACGGAGTCTGAACTAGAAACCTTTATCAGTTTCAATTTTAAAGTGGTAGGAACATTTGTAGCCTATTATCGTATGCTACATCGAGTGTTCGTATTAGTTGCTAGGATAACAATAACATTAGGCGAAGAATGCCTACTAAAAATACACTGATAACTTTCCCATTGTAATTATCACCAGTATTGTAGTGTAAAAGGCCTGTGTACACACGAAATTCAAGGAGTATATTTACATTAAAGAGTACCATGCACTGTACACAGTTTTTCATACGTAGATGCATGTCAAGTGACTAAACCAGAGGCGCCAGGTGGTGCATTGGGTTATGCCGTCGAGTGGGCGAATCCCTTCACTCTCAGACGGTGATTATATTTAAAATTTCAATAGCAACTGAGCACCCTTATTTTTTTACGATGTGTCTGCAGTCACGATATGTTCTAATGAAGTTTGCCCTTGTGGCTGCGATTTTTTTTTTATCCGTACGAAATATGTGCATAAAACTCCTTCACTCTGCCGTCTCGATTTACTCCTGGCTATGTTTTCAGCCCTGTTTTCGAGTAAAATACTCTCGTTGTCTGTCAAATGCTGTACACTCGGGCAAGAACATGCACATTAGTACAAGAAAACAGCAAACACCAATATGAAAAAAAGTTTTTAAATTTTTTGTAGTTTAATTCTTGATAATACAACTTGTGTCCATTGACGTTTAATTGCATTTGTCCCCGAGCCGGAAGCTGACAAGTTGTTTCTTGTAGCCTGTATTTGACTTATATTTAATATTACATTTAGCTGTCTCAAAATATGCACCTCCACCCCACAACAGAGCATTATTGTGTGTAATATAATTTATAAATGAAGTCATAGCATTATAAAATATCTATTTTAAAAATCATGAAAATTTAGTTCAGCTTTAAGTAAAACGCAAATGGTTCTTTTCATTTTCATTAGCAGACAAACTGAACGGAACTGAAATTAAAAAAAAGTTTATCCCAATAGGGTCTATAATGTAATTTAATGAAAAACACGGCACCACATTCAGGGACAGGGTGGGTATAAAAACGGATAGGAGGGCCGACGAGAATTTTTTATTTAATATGGAGGGACTTCAACGTTTTTTGGTGAAAATGTGACTCGTCAAGTCATAGGCGTAGATCCCGGGGGGATGGGGGATATCCCCCCAATATTTGACAAGGGGGATGGTCCATTGTATCATCCCCCCAATATTTTGACTATGTATGGGATAAAATGGAGCTTTACACACTTCAAAAGACTGTCACAGAAATAACTTGCACTGTCTTATGCGCTTACAAAGATGAAAATTAGCATAATGTATTAATGTTG
>NW_022683923.1:553857-555568 GCF_011630105.1 Anneissia japonica | reverse complement strand
ATGATATCTTCCTTTTTATTCTTGTCTTTATTTTTCTCTTCCCTTTTTCTTTCCTTTTCTTTTCCTCTTCTTTTTCTTTCCCTCCCTCTCCCCTCTTTCTTTTCTCTTATTACCCAGCCCGGTACGTCGGCTTGGTCAGCCCGGTAAAAACCGTAAGGGGAGGGGGAGGTTCCCCTTCCCCTCCCCGCGCCTGTTACGACACTGGACAACACGCCAATCATCACCCCCCCCAATGAAAAATATTTTTCTACGCCACTGCGTCAAGTGTGGTAACCCTTTTCTCAAGCACTACTTTTAAAACCACTTTATGCTTAGTTTTATTGCTACTTTTTACAGACCAGTGTTTGTCTGTGTGGTATTCTATGTCGTATTTTATGCCACCTAATAGTAGGCCTAGTCATGAAAATTATAATCCCACCCCACTACCCCAAAAAATAATATAAGAATAAGATAAGAAGAAAAGAAAGTAGGTAGAGGGGATGTTAAACAATTTTATTATAAACGCTACATGATACCTCTATATATAAGTTGTACAAGTATTTAGTTTATTCTACACCAGTTAGGTTATTAGTGTCAGTATTTATTCCATAATAATGCATTAGAAAGTAGATTATGTTACTACGAATCGAATTGCGGATCATAATATTCAGGAACTTGCTCACTGGACGCCAACAACGTATTCTGATTTATATTTTGTTTAAAAAGTGCCAAACCCTAAAGACGCATCGGCTCGCAAGCGATTGGTCATTAGCAAAATACGGGACAGTAGTGGACTATCGTTGATTTAAAGGGCCACTTACTTATTCCAAGTCGTTTTGTTTCGTGTTCAAGTAGAATACAGTATATTTATCAGTGGCGGATCCAGGAATTCCCAGGGAGGGTACGTCTATCCCCAGATGGGGGAGCAGACCACCTCAGCCCTACCACGATTGGGGCTGAGGTAAGAACATTTATGATAAGGCACCTGTAGATGGCCGAACATGGCATGCTTAAGTTGGAATATAATTTTACATTTTTTGGAAGAAATTTTTGAAAAAAATGGGTGGGGTGAAGGTGGGGTCAGGCCCTCTTGAATCCGCCACTTTTATTGAATGTAAAAATGATCAACTTTTATGTACTTCCCATACAAAAAAATTCTATAGAATTCTATCAAAAAATAAAACTATAGAATGTCTATAGCATAATTGTTTAGAAAATCTATAGAAAAAGTTATATAGAATTAACTATAGAAGCCCACTATAAAAAGTCTATTAAAAATCTATTAAAACTATATTAAAAATCTATTAAAACTCCTTTAAAAATCTATTAAAACTGGGTCTCACTAAAAGGCGCATACCACCGCATACCACCGCATGCCACCGCATACCACCGCATGCCGCCCATAATCGACGTTTATTTTTCTTTTTTGATGAATTATAATGTGAAATATTAATGCAAATATTACAACCATACCTCCACATAAATGGCAGACGCCAAAGCTGAGTGAGGGCAGCAGTCATCTTCATTTATCATAATATGTATATATATATATATACTGTCTCTTATACACATCTTCCTTCTTTCCCGCAGCGAAAAAACTTACATGTACCTTGATAACTAGCACTGACCTTTGGCCTACTTGATCTGTTACCATTCGAATTTCCAGCCTGGCTCTTGCTTCTGCTATTCATACTTGACCTTGAAAATCTCTCATTTCTCACTGCATTTACAC
>NW_022683923.1:548007-553718 GCF_011630105.1 Anneissia japonica | reverse complement strand
AGTTTATTATATAAAACAATATTCAAGAATCATTTGTGTTACAGGTGTGCATAAACCAGCATTCTTTGTGATATTGCAGCAGCAACTGTCCAAAACCATGCATTTTCTTGTCCGATGGTACCAAGCTAAATTAGTATGAATTATGCCGTTGAACAAGTCTAGTTTAAAATATTGAATCACTGAGTAACTTGTACTGACATTTTTCGGAGTTTCAATTTTGCTGAAAGATATAACAAAACAAAATCTTTAAAAAGAATAATAATGGTAAACTTATACAGTACATAGAGCGCATATTATAGAAACCGCTACTAAATGTATTACATCCCTTTATTATTGTATTGAAATAGGAGTAATATACATATATGTAGCTAATGACGGATTAGCAGTTGCTTCTTCTTTAAATAATCAAAAGAAAATCATTTTTTTTTAGTTTTCAAAACAGCTTAGCCTACATTACAATTTCAATATCCCCTAAGGCCTATAGGCCTAATATATACACATTAAATTTGATTAAACTCTATCGTGAAAACTATAGCATCATCTATATCATATGTTGTTAATACATTAATAGTACAGGACAGTAAAAATAAAAAGTCAACAAAATATTATTCACCTTTAGTAAGTCTTGTAATTTTCTGTTCCTTCACAGATACGTCTTCAAACAACATTAATGCTTTCCTACTACAATATGATTGAGTTTACTGGATTGAGTTTTCACTTACAGTAGTTACCGAGACTTGAGTATCCTGAAATAAAGTCACCATTTATGTTGTTAGTATAGGCCTTTTGATTACATTACTTTCTCCAAATAATGATACAATTCTTTACACCCCCTACCCCCAGTTGACTATAAACCGATTATTTTATTAAAGCACTATAGAATGTCAGGTAATTTTCTGTTTCTTCACAGATACGTCTTTAAACAAACACTAATGCTTTCATACTACAAGATTGAGTTTTTACTTAATTACAGTAGTAACTGAGACTTGAGTATCCTGAAATAAAATCACCACTTACATTATGTTAGTATAGGCCTAGAGATTTAATTCATTAAATTTCTGCAAATAATGATACAATTCTTTACACCACCCCCTCCCCGGTTAACCCTAAATTTTATTAAAGCATCATGGACATTAGTGAGGACACGGCCCAAATGCAATTTACCACTCTTTTAATGGCATGCTAGACTATGGGGCAATTAACTTACAGCTTGGCTAGGCCAACAAAAGGCGCAGGTTCTACTGTAGGCCTAACCCTATATCCTCAATGGCCTAGAGAGAACAGAGAACCTCATTTTTCTCTGTCTCTGTACAGCGACTAGGCTAGTATTACCTGTACAGCTAGGCCTAGACCTTAGGCTATGCCAGGCCTCTTCATTCAAGCCTTCATCTACCGCTACTGGTAGGCCTAGGAGGAGGCTAGCGTGTCTGCTAGAGTAGTAAACTAACTAAATAATAAAAGAAAACCAACTCTTACCACTTGATAGAGAATAAAGTACGGCTAAAATACTTCCAAGGAGTATGTTTATAACTGCCTAAAATCATGAAAGTGCAAAGAAAAATTCAAAATACTACCGCTTCCGTTGGCTCTACATGAAGTGACAATTCAAATTAGCTGATTGGTCACTTGATGAAGTGACTAATCAGATTTGTGCAATTCGACACTAACATTAATTGGTTGGTAGGTGGGCTATCACAGTAAACAGGTTAGGCTGTTGGTAACATTTTGCTGTCAACCCTAAAGCATTGTTGTTAGGTAAATAGGTGAGGGATAAGCTTAGGTGACTACAGAACAACCCCCCTCCCCATAAAGTCCCCATAATGCTACCAATGTATTAGTGGTTCCAGAAATTTTTCTGGAGTTTGAATAGATTTTATATATACATTCTATACATATTTTTTTTTATAGATATAATTTTCAAAATAATTTTTAATATTTCATTTACAGATAAACACTTCAATAGCGTTCGTATTCATTTTACATATACTTTCTATAGAGAAACAATTTTACAGATTATAAACGTTTCCATAGAGTTTTTATATATATTTTTTATATATTTTCTATAGACTATTAAAAGTTACAGTTTTTATATATTATACAGTTCTACAGAATATGCTATAAATAAATAAATTTATATTGAAATTTCATATATGTTATACTCTATATAGATTGTATATGTTCCTATAGAGATAATCCCTATAAAATTGTTATAATACATTTAAAAAAAAAATACAGGTAAGGACTATAATTTTTTATAGAATATAAAATTTTATAGTTTTATTATAGAGAACTTGTCATATCATCTGTATAGAATATTCTATAGAATTTATGTAGAATATGCAAGATGTGAAACATGTTGGTAGAACTATACTAGTCAGACACGAATGTGTCGATAAAATATTGAATGAAACAAAACAAAAATTAAAAACATAGAAATTACATTAAGTATGTGTATATAGTATGTTATAGAATTCTATAGAAAGTAGTTCCTCTATCAAACAATTTTATGGAAAATACTAATATCTGTAGACATTGATTAGTCTCTATGGAAGGACTATAAAGTTCTATAGAATTTTTATGTATGGGTTTACTGTACTAAAATACTAGGAAACGAATGTAAGCCTAAAAGATTACACGTCAGACTATATGTCGCCCTCTATTGATCTTGGTACTTGCTTGGTTGATATCCCAGTGAGGGATTTTAACAGGAGGCGTGGAGAGAGTGGTCGGTCTAAACTTTTTTTTCGTTGCTTTTCTGTGAAGGTGCAGATTTGAAGGGGTCGGGGTTTATATTGCAATTAATAATATCGGACAGGATTCCAGTCTTATATAGTGCGGGGGAAGAAGGAGTTTGCATAAACTTCGGTCCTTGTCTGAGGGATTTGGAATTGTTAGTTGTGTCCTCGTCTGGGTCTGGCTGGTTTTGGTGTAATATAGTCGTGGTGGTTTATGTCCCTCAGGCCATTGAGGATTTTGTGAAAGCATGAGCAACGGTGTTGTTTTCTTCTCTCTTGCAGAGAGGTCCAGCCCAGCGCCATGCCATGGTGCGCCCTCAGGTGGCGGCCAGTGGCGGCCACTCTCTCTCTCTCTTGGCAGCATGGCTGTTCATGTCGGTTCTGCGTGAATGTCACACGTAAATAAACTCCTTCTATAGTTCAATCGTGTCCGTCGTTGGTTTTCGGTGTGGCGTATTTTCCTAATTAATGGCGTGGTGGCAGCGTCGAGACGACTTCACCCACGTACATTTTCAGGTAACCCGGGGATGCTAGTTCAAAGAATCGAGCTAGGCCTGGGCCCTACATACATACTCCACATTCGGCGACCTTGCAACATAATGCGGCGATGGTTCTGCTAAAGTGCAGTGAGAACGCCTTGAACTGAACACGTCATGGCCCTTACACTCGCCTGATGATAAGGATCGTACTGTTTACGGTGGTATCGCATTCCCAGGAGAAAGATATCGAATAACTCTCTTGCCATGGAGGAGCAATGTACCCTGTTGTATGTTTCGTCATTGTTGTTATATATACGTCATCTACTACAACTAACAAGGCCAAAGCCAACGGACAGACCCACCACCACCTTGCTCGAGCCCGTTTCATTCCATCACCACCAGTTAGAAATCTGCACGACATTATCGACACATTTGGCATGTTGGAAAAATTCACAACCTTGCTGATAAACATAATTTGCTGGCTTTTAATGGGTGAACTCAATAGTGACTGAATTTGAGCAGTGCCTACCTATCCTACTACAATGGAGGATCCTTCAGCATATTTTATTGTGTTCCATAATTGATTATTTGCTGATATACAACTAATTCTATATGAGTGACGGTGCCATAAATGTCTAGTCCATCAATTGGATCAACCCATCTAACCAGGACACACCGAACAATACTACTGACCGAGACCCTGTATCCAGAACAATCATTCACTACAATAATTTTGCTATCAGAGAATACTTGGAGAGCTACAATGTACAGTAAACTCACTTAACAGCAGTTGCCTTCCATAACTGCAACTTCTGTGCGAGGCAGGGGACATTATGCAGGTACTTGAATTGTGGAAACTCTTTGTTGACTCGGACAACATGTTCAATAAGCAGCAATCTTGTCCATATCCTGGACTAGAAGCTAGGCTACTGGCCTCTTTGTTCTTTGATATTCAGCACTTCTGATTTTTGAATGTATTTTTAATTATTGTTCCTTGTAATTGTTATTTTTATTACTATGATTGATTGACATATTGAGTTAAATAATACCCTGTATTTTACTTTGATAACAACATATCATTGGCGTTTACTTCGCCAAAGGTTACTTTCGCCATCATAATTAGCTATTATGGAGCCTTAATTTGCAAATGAGTTTTCACTGGTCCTGTTAAGTTCTAGTGTTAGCACTGGAATCACTTTGTGTATGTTCTTATTGCTTGATTTCCACATACCATCCAATATCTGTTTTATACTGTATAATCAATGCCGATACTTTAGATTATTCTTGTGTTATGTTTTCAAACTGCACTGCTTTGTTTTATCATTTGTTTAATTTGTCCTGATTGGTCCTTTGTGTAAATTGCCTAGATTGTGTGCTCATATTTTGTTAATTTCATTTTTTTTCCTTTTTCGACTGCATTCTTTTATTCAATCCCGAGACACTAATACTGTATTGTGACTACACAATATTGTGTTTTACTAGCTGATCAGCCTGGGTGTACATACCTACCTACAGGTTTCACTGTACTTTTGTCATGTTGTTATATTTATTTGTACAGTAGTATGTATTTTCCACTGATAAATTGAGCTATATTCGCTTCAGTTTCATACCTGTTTACAAGAAAGTATGGGTATAGTCTCATATTGCTATGTTACTTCTGTATTTATAATACAATGTTGTGGTTTTCGCTCTTGTTTAGTTTAAGAAAGTTAAAACACAATGGATAAGAAAAAAAAAAACAAGTCACGCCATGCCATGGTGCGCCCTCAGGTGGCGGCCACTCTCTCTCTCTTGGCAGCATGGCTGTTCATGTCGTTTCTGCGTGAATGTCACACGTAAATAAACTCCTTCTATAGTTCAATCGTGTCCGTCGTTGGTTTTCGGTGTGGTGTATTTTCCTAATTAATGGCGCAGAGTATTTAATATTGAGGAGATAGATGTAGCACGTCCATAGGTGTTGGACGGTGACAAACCTTGCAGCTCGCCTCTGGATTTTTTTTCGAGGTGTTCAATGTTTTTCTGGGTGTATGGGTCCCAAGCAGCTGTGGCGTATTCAATGTGAGGGCGTACAAGGGTCAGGTAGAGTTTTTCTTTGATGGCTGCGGATGAGCGGTGGAAATTTCTCCTAATGAAGTTAAGAATTTTGGTAGCTTTTTTGGCTGCATGTAGGCTTGCCACAAGTCTCTAATTTATGGATTTTTCGTAGTACATTAGCGCATTTCGGAAAGCGCCACCAGCGTCAGTTTATGTTGAGAAACTTTTTTGATGAGAATTAGAGACTTGTAAAAGAGTGAGTCAAATCGAATGCAGACCGCTGGCCGTGACAAGCATGACGTAATTTTTAGGATGCCGTATTTGGCAATAGGGTTAATGTTATGACGGAAGGTCAACCAATCAAACGGTTCTCGTTTTGGTGCCACGAATGTAGAGAGAAGTCGGGAAGTTGGGACATGGTACCGTACGTGCAGGTGTGTGGAATATCGTGGTACATTGTTAA
>NW_022683923.1:546662-547990 GCF_011630105.1 Anneissia japonica | reverse complement strand
AGAAAACACCAACCAAAACGCCAAAAAAGCTGTATTCCAGAGAATTTTTTGTTCTGCGCACAAGATCGTGTGCGTGGAAAAGCTGCAGTCTAGAAAGTATTTGGTTTGCGAACCGCCTTAGGTTCACGCGAGGCTCAGTATTTTAAAGACTAGAACATTTATCAGCCCACCACTAGGCCTAGGCCGACGGAAAAGCTCTCATGCTCTCGCAACTGCGTGCGACACAAAATTGAAGACAATGTATACCTGGATAAGCTATGGGAGTTGTCGCGGGTACGTTTAAGTATTTTTAAAAACAAGTGAATGTCACCAAAAAGAGGAGCAGCCCGTCTGTATTCCAAAGAGCAAAGAGAAATTTGATTAGCGCGGCGAAACATGAATTAACCACCTACAGCTGGTGTAGTGGACGGGACGAGCTGGGCCTATGAGATTCGTCTCTAGATAAAATGATGATGGTACCAACAAACCAGAACTAATGTAAAGGTGCGTCAATCTTTAAATTACTTATTAGAATTCTGTCTTTATCTTTCTTTTATTGTTAAAATAAATGAAAGTGAATGACAGTAAGATAAAATGTAAACCATAAAACTACTTTTTTAGGAGGGCTATAGTTTGTTAAAACAAATGAATTTACCAATACCAGATACCATTTTTTTTAGTAATTTTAAAAATACACCTTGAACTTAATTTAAATATCAAATAAACAGCCCCCATCACCCTTCTGTCTGGCTCTGTTGTGAGTGATTGTGAATGCACTTGTTATTGTACCTGCTTGATAAGTACTTGTATTTATTCTTCAGTTTTCAATCTGTTGATGGAATTTATATTTTCCCAAATATTCACAAAATGTCGCAGCCCTATTTTTATCTAGAAGAGGTACACTAATTTTAACCATAGCCTATTGGCTAACCTATATTTGATTGCTATTAATAATTCACATTTTGACTATGAGACAGACACTTTACATGGATCTCTGACATTAAATAGTTTATCAATACTATAATACATATCTATTTTTAATCATAAAATAATGATAAGGTCTATGTTAAATGTGCCATGGTTATGGAAAGTAGTCATGCCTATATGAAAATTTGGCTAGGACATAGTTGGACAAACTATTTATAATTTTAAAAAAAATGATATATTATTTATAATTATAAAATGCTATTGTCTTTATTTTACAGGTTTATCTCATACAGTTTTTATCATATACAGTACTGATGTTGCAGAATTGTTGATAATTTTGTGATTAAAATTGATTTACTGTTGTTTAGATCTATTTATTTAATTGTTTTGCAGGAATGGATATTCTGTGAATAGTCCAGCCG
>NW_022683923.1:545762-546608 GCF_011630105.1 Anneissia japonica | reverse complement strand
CACTTAGCATCTGATGGAGAAGCACAAATTCCTGTATACCAAACCCAGTGTCATTTCGATATTAATTGTACTGAAATATGCTTATGATAATGAACAATTAAATACAGTATGATCCTTCCTGTATTCTTTTGCATTCACGTTAAATTGACTGGTAATAATTATAGTAAATTGTTTGTTAATTAGTAAAAATATTTTTTTTCCTGAAGCAGTTGATAATATATATGGTAAAACACTGAAAGATCAACAAATAAAGTTTGAAATGTAAAATCACTGTGGTTTGGATCATTTTTTGAGTTTCGTCCAATGACAGTTACAATGTATTTTAATCAAAATACATGCAACTAAATTGTTTTCTCATTACCTGCAATGTAGCCTCTTTATTTTTACAAATTAAACAGAATGATTATATTTATTGAAAAAAAAATCTGATAGCTATGGAGATCAGAACAATTAAAAGAATTGCACATTTTCTCCTTTTTGTCTATTTGTTTTATTTATGGCCCAATAGAATGCTATAAATATTGTTTGTAAATTTGGAGTTACATATTACCTGTCTCTTATACACATCTAGATGTGTATAAGAGACAGCTAAAAACGTGTTTTTTGTAACTCTAAAATATAAATGTATTGAAAAACAAATTATGTCATGTAATTAAATCAATTAGGCCTCCTTTTTGGCCAACATACTGTACAATGAACAATAAATTAAACCTTTCTCATTCAACAATAATTTCTTACTCCATAGATACGATGATATTCACCCATTCGTCGTACGTAGCAAACTGAGGTTCCTAGATCTTAGCCAGTTTGAAAAATTAAATATTTATACAGTATTATTATTATTTA
>NW_022683923.1:545486-545725 GCF_011630105.1 Anneissia japonica | reverse complement strand
TTAACTACAACAATTACATTACTGTATGTCAAAACTAATATGTAGGCCTATTTCAAATAGATGTCTGCAAACCCGACGTGAATATTGACTATTGTGCTCTCTCTAGGCTAAGCCTAAACCTGAATGTGCTGAACTCGGCGAGAAAGCATGAGCTTGGCTGTATCATATCGATAATAATACTGTATTTATTAACTGGCGTGAAGTTGGTTACTTTCCATGCAGCACACTTCTGTTGTAAA
>NW_022683923.1:544052-545402 GCF_011630105.1 Anneissia japonica | reverse complement strand
AAAACTCTTAAAAGCCTGTCTCTTATACACTTCTAGATGTGTATAAGAGACTGTCTCCATTGATCGCGAGCGGTTGAGGCGCTGGGTTGTGAGCGAGAATGTGTTAGATTAAAAAATGGCTAAATTGCGTTCGCAACCCCTTTAGAGGTGACCGGAAATAAATTTACGTTGCATCCCCAATTGGTTGTAGACATGCTAGGCTATGCCTGCGATTTCTAATCCTAGGCCTGGGTGGCGAGTTGGCATCAACGATCCTCCAACAGTCCTCACCTGACATTCTTGAGCAATCGCCGATGTTTCCAATTCAGTGGTAAAGCAGCCAGTTTGGGGCCCAAGATCCCAATTTATTCACCTCCTCTAGATAAAACTGTTTGTACCGTTTTCTTAGGTCCTGCAACTTTGTTTGAATTTGCCGTGCCGTCGTCGGCGAGTGGCCTGGTACAAACGAAAATCTAGCTGCGATTTTCTCATAATATTTCTGTCTTGTTCTTTGATTTCTTGTCTTCCACTAACATTTTAATCTTCTGCCCAAATCTCTATCAAGTCACTAATTTCTTCCTAGGTCCAACAGGCCCAGGCCAAATCCAGTTGGAGCTGACATGAAAAATAACATACAACAGCCAAAACTGCAATGATTGTGAAAATAGCATTCTTAACAGCAAAGAAGCGCAAACTTTGACCCGGGAGAGATGCTTGTTCTGATTGGCTTTCACACAAAAGAGGTCACAGCTCACTGGCGACCCATTGCAAGCGGCTGTTCACATGGATCGAGAGCAAGCTGCATCGAGAGTCAATCGAGAGCGGCTTGTCATGGGTCACCCACGACCAAAACTGCTCTTGAGCCAGCTCTCGAGTCCGTCCACTCGCGAATGACTTAAGACATGTGAACGTGGTAGTAACTGAATCAAAATACTCAGTAACTGTAATCCATTGAAATTTTAAGCAACTAAAAATTATTTTTTTAAATGTCATAATTTGTATTCGTATTAATGCTAAAGAATTCGGTCCATAAATTGGCAGATTCGTTGTTTGTCCCGCATCCGCAAATTTCTTGATTTTGAAACCTGTCATAATGTTGTTTGTGCCCTATTACTCTCCAGGCTTGACTACTGTAATTCACTACTCTATGATATCAGTAAATATAATTTAAGTCGTATTCAGAAACTTCAAAATAAGTGTGCTCGCCTTGTATGTTGCAGACCCAAATATTGTCACATCACTTCTCTTCTTAATCATCTCCACTGGCTTCCAGTGTCACAGAGAATCCTGTTCCGCATATTAGTTCTGACATTTAATACACTGCAGTCCTCCAATCCTAGTTATATCTCCTGCCTGTTGATTTTCTTAACC
>NW_022683923.1:527440-543981 GCF_011630105.1 Anneissia japonica | reverse complement strand
GATAAATCTTTCTCTTCCTCTGCTCCAAAACTGTGGAACAATCTTCCTATTTCCATCCGAAATGCTTGTAGTACTGAAGTCTTCAAAAAACTCTTAAAAGCTCATTTATTTCCTAAATAATCCTCTTCAATAAACCTTTTCTAAGCGCCTTGTATCCTTTGGCAAAAGGCGCTATATAAATTTCTATATTATTATTATTATTATTAGTGTATTAGCTGTACCATTACTCTCTTGTCTTGTAGGGAAGGTGACTAGTTGGGTGAGGTGGTTGTCATTGGTCAGATTCATGAGGGTTTTGTTGATATAGGGTAATTTTCCCAGGCGAGCCCAGGGACATTGAAATCACCGCCTAGAACGGTGAAAGGTGATCAAACATCTTTGTTGATCTTTTGAAGTGATTTACCAAGTTTCTCTATCGGGGAGTGTCCAGTATTGGGTGGTCTGTAAAAGGCACCAATAAATAGTGTTTGTCCAGGTAACGCAGCTTGGCACAGGAGTTCAGTGTCTTTCCGGGATCAGTCAGTTTTTTGAAAACATGGTATATTTTCATTTACTGCAACAAAAACACCTCCACCGTTACTGTTCCTGTCCTTCCTGAAGACTCTTAAATGATTTGGAAATCTTGGAAGAAGGAATATTAGAATCTAGCCATGATTCAGTACCAATGATGATATCGGTGTCTTCCTCTTTGAGAAAGGTTTCAAGGATGGCACCTTTGCCACAGATGCTTCTGCAATTAATAATAGCAATGGGTTGTTTAGAAGGTCTATTGGCCTGTACTGGACGTGACGTTAAGTTATTTCGGGATGTAGGTTGAGAAATAACAGAGTCGTTACAAGCAGCAGATTTAGCTTTACTTCCAGTATGTTGGCGTATACTTTTCCATTTACCATTAGATTTGTGCATAGTTATTAATGGAATGGTCTGAGTGTGTTCTTAACTGGATGCTTAGGGGGATTTTTAATGTCCTCAGATTCAATATTCTTGGCGATAGTCCATTTGCCAGAAGATTTAGATTTACATATGGTAATAGGGGTAATAGTTTTATATATGCTATCCGATGATTTAGTACACTTCCAGAGCTTATTAAATTTGATAGTCTAATGGGCGAGACTTTGGGTACTTTTGAGATCTTCGGACTGGATGAAGCCATTGGTCTAGTTGTAGGAGGAATTTTTATATCGTTATTGTCCAGAGGCGACAGTGTTTCAAAGGAGTTACTAAAATTAAGTGACTGCATGCTCATTTTGAAGAAAGTAGAAATCTGTTAAGTTAATAACGTTGCAAGCTGGGCAGATCCATACCGCACTTTGGTGGTCAGTATGATATGCTAAAGTTTCGTGTGAAGTTTCAGAGCAGCTGTTATGGAACCACACATTACAGTAAGAAAATTGGACACAGTTAATGTTCACTGCATATTTACAAATGTCACATGGCCATTTAGGCTTTCTACCACGGTGATGGTTATTCTGTACACCTAGGTCCTGGATTTAAATTTATGTCGCCAGCTAGTAGGTTAGTCAATATAAGTAACGGTAGTCTACCACGGTGATAACCGAGGAAGGGGGCCAAGCTGGTCTTAAAACCCCCACCAGGTTAATGGTTAGACACACAGAGATTGGAGATTAAAAAGACAGCACGTAGATTTACAGTTTGCTCAATATTTGGCAGGGTTATTTTGGTTGCATATATCGGATCAAAAGTAGCATCGAATAAAGGATTTATCCTACCGTTATTGTCCATGTTGTACATGTATGTTTTACTGATGTGGCGGTTCTGCTGAGTAAGCAAAATAATACTTAATTCCAAATGGATCAAGGAGTATACATTTCTGGTTTCCTTAATAATCTTTCGTGTAGGCCTGGATGTTGCATGCAATCTCGATGGAAATCTTCTCCGGTTACATTAGGTTTCATTTTCAGTAAGAAAAAACATGGTGGCGGTATGCAGGCGAAAATTTTTCACACAGTAAAAGATAAACAGCAAGCAAAAAAAAATCACAAAACAGTGCAGAACAAATCAGGGTGTATTAAAATCTCGGTTGAGCGTTTCAAATACAGTGAGAATGTCTAGGCCTCTACAGGACCGTCAGGCAAGCACAAGATACCAACACGGTCAGCGTACTACTATACTTGGTTCCGCTGGTGTACAACGCTTGATCTTCTCCAGGGAAGAGTCGTCAGTCTAGGCCTAAGGCCTAGGCTTTAAGCGTAAAAACGTATCACTAAAAAACTTGTAAAAAAGCTTTAAAAATGCATCGTAACTTCACTTGAGGTAGGCCACATAGGTGCAAACAGCAACAGCTTAAAATACTGTAAAAGACTCAATAAATTTGCGATTTAGAACGATTAAAAAAAGCAAGTCACGATCAATTTAAAACATGACCACTCTCAACCGCGTCTTCGTGCGTATATGATCAAGAACTTTTAATCGGGAACGCGATTACTGTAACCAAATACAGTACTGTACTTCATTTCGCACCGATAGTGTCGATATGGAGTCTTCTATACTTGTTTCTACTCATATATTATATATTATATACCTGTCTCTTATACACATCTAGATGTGTATAAGAGACAGTATATATACAGTATATATATTAATCGCATGGAAGTTATTCTCTAACTCTGTCGTGATAATAAGAAAAAGAGTGTAAGTTTAAGTTACCTTTCACAATTGTAGTTTAGTTTTTGGGATGTTTCGATGACATCTCGTCATCTTCGTCAGCCGTTTGAATCTGGCGGTTAACTGACACGTCAGCATTGATGTTCGTGTGATGACGTAGCAGGCTATTGTATATGGGTGGTTGCTCATATCCGCAATCTCGGTTTAATGGTGGCGTTCTCATTTTAATTTCTATAGCTTCTTTTATTTTTCTTTTGAATGAATTAGTTTCTTTAGTTAGTACTTTGATTTAAACCTAATTAATGTTATGTCCTGTAATTTTACAATGTTCTGCTATCGCTGAAAGTATTTCAACACGTTGATTAAAATGCTCATTGACACGTATGTCTAATGATCTTGCGGTTTCTCCGATGTACGTTTTTTTGCGCACGTATCATATTCAATTTCGTACACGACCCGCACTGTTTTCTAACTGTAGTTGGGTCATTGGGTTTGACCAATTGTGTTCGCAGATTATTGACAGGTTTATAGTAAGCTGTTACTCCTTTTTTTTGTAAAGTTTATTCAGGGCTTCCGATGTTCCCTTGATGTATGGGAGAGCAATACGAATTTTCTTTTCATTTTCATCAATTTCCTTTTTGTAGGATTTTCTGCATCCACTTAGGATAATTGTTGCCGCTAGTACTTTGTGTATGTGGTTAAATTCACTAATTTTGTCCTCTTTCTCGCTTATAATGTTTTCTGCTCGGTACACTCTTTTGTTCTAGATGGTTCGATTGAAAATTTGATATTGGTCAGTGTGTGTTTTCTGTAAATCGTGACTTATGTAGAGGTGTCTGCGTTAACATGTGTGTATGTGTCCAAAAATGGAAGTTGCATGTCTTGTTCCTGTTCCATAGTAAACTGAATGTCTGGATCGATGCTGTTAATTTGGTCCGTAAATTATTCAATTCGGTCTCGATTTAATTTCGTAAATGTGTCATCCACGTATCTATACCAAAACTCTGGGGGATGTGATGTGGTTAACGCCATATATTCGAAGTTTTCCATATATATGTCCGCGATTATAAGAGATAATGGTGATCCCATTGCTGTGCCTTTAGTTTGTAGGTAAACTCTTCTTTGTAGGAGAAATATGTTGTGTTTAACACAAATGTTAAAAGTTTCATTATATGGGCTATCGGAAGTGACGTTCTACTTTCTAATGACGTGTCATGTTCTAATCTTTCTAGCGTAATATGTATTGCTTTCATAGTTGGAATGTCGGTGAATAATGATTTAACGTAATATGATATTAACTTTTGTTCTAGAAGCACTTTGCTTTGTCTTGTAATAATGCATTAATTTTCTTTTCATATTGTTCTTTATCCATAAATACTGTAGCTCGGCCTTTGTCTGCTGAGCAGGTAATATCATAATTTCGTTTTTTCTTTTAAGGTTGGCTAAAGCTATTCTTTCGTCTTTAGTGATGTTACTTATTGGGGCTTTGTCTCTCTTAAGTATGCGGACTACATCGCTTCTCAGTTCCTGGGCTTTTTCTTTATCCAGGAGTTGTGAACATGCAAATTTAGTATTAGTAATTATTTTTTAGAGGGTAAGTTTCGTGGTGGTGCAACTGCGAAATTCAGACCTTTACTTAGTACATTAGTTTCTTGTGTAGATAAATCTTTTCCCGATACATTGGTCACCCATCTCTTCTTTATGTCGAAATCCTGCGACGTGTGCTGTGCAATTTGTTGTTGTTTGTGTTCACTCATGCATTTAAATTTATTACCATGTTTACATTTTGTTTCTTCGAAGACTCGATCATATTCCTTCATTAAATATGTGTTGGTTTCTTGTTTACTGATGTCATCTATTGTAGGGAATGTATAAAGTTTAGCTTCTAACGTATGCTTTTCTTTGTGTAACTTCTTAATAGTAGAGTCAATTTGTCTAATTCATTCATCTAGTAATGATGTCTCCGCTTTATGTAGTATAGTTTTGGCTTTGAGACCTTTCACATTAAATGTGAATTTTGATCGTAATTTGACACTATTAGGTATAATGTCTCTTTGTATATTGAAAATAAGGTGGTTCATCCATTTGGCTACCTTCTTATTGATGTTTTCGATTTTACATACCACTTTAAGGACATCTCGTCCATGTTGACGTATAATAATCGCATGGAAGTTATTCTCTAACTCTGTCATGATAATAAGAAAAAGAGCGTAAGTTGTCTTTCAGAGTTGTAGTTTAGTTTCTGGGAGCTTTAAAATGAGAACGCCACCATTAAACCGAGATTGCGGTTATAGCAACCATCCATATACAACAACCTGCTACCTCATCACACGAACATCAATGCTGACGTGTCAGTTCAACCGCCAGATTCAAACCGTTGACGAAGATGACGAGATGTCATCGAAAGCTCCCAGAAACTAAACTACAACTCTGAAAGGTAACTTACATTCTTTTTCTTGGCAACAGCTTTGATAAATGATAAAAACATAAACGGAATAAAACTACCATTAACTGAGAATGAAGTTAAAATCGAGCAACTTGTTGATGATACGGTCGTGTTTCTAAGTAATGAGTTGAGCCTTAACAGAAGTCTATTAGGTATAGAATCTTTCTGTAAGGTAACTGAATGAAATTAAACAAATATAAAACCAAGGCAATGTGGGTGGGTAGATGAAAAAACCGAGAAGACAAACCACATAATTTTAGCTAGGACATGGATGAGCTCATAAAGTTCCTTGGTATCTACTTAGGACACGATAGGCGAGTATGTGAGCATAAAATCTGCTCTGAAAAAGTAATTAGTTTAGAAAGGCTATTAAATTCATGAAATAAAAAAATCTCTTATTCATAGGCAAGGTGCTTATAATTAAAACGCTTCCCATATCGAAACTTATTTATAATGCCAGCATTACATACTAAAATATTCGTTTTTTCAGGATATTTATGGCGGCCATCTTGAATTTCAAAATGACTACCATCCTAACTTTTTGGAACTATGTTTATTATATTCAGAGAGCCCAAAATCATATGATTAGATCCAAACTTACCATTTTCCTTAGAGGATATGGGAAATTATACTGAAATATTATTTTTTTTTTTACAATTTTTAAGGTGGCCATCTTGAGTTTCAATATGGCTGCCATTTTACGTTTTCGAAACTTGTCTCATTGGCTTCACTGACCCTAATAAAATAGAGTTAGACACCAGATTTCCCCCTTTTCATTGGATATATGTGAAGTTATGAGTCAATATCATAATTTTGGCGGCCATTTTATAAAGAAAATATGTTCCGCCCTTTTTTTGGAGGTTCTCCCTCGCTCAATTTTCTTATTTATACCCTAGTGATGCTAAATGCTAAATGAAGAGTCATTCCATATGAATCCAACACACTTTTTTGCTCGCCCCCCTTCAAATCGCCCAATATTTTGCATGTTGGGGGTTCTACCTGAGAAAACCCCACAGTGAAATATTTGGCTCCGCGCCAGCATTTTCTGATGAGTTAGAGCAATTTTAAATTTTCATGAGATTTGGCTAAAAAACTCACTTTCTACAAGACAACTGCAGATATCTTTCTTGAAACTCAACGTATTGGAGAAATTCTTGTACCGTTGGATGATAGAGAAGAAGATTTTCTTTCCAGTGATATGCAACTCGATGATGTCCGGACTAGCAAGAATTATATAGGTCAAGTCACGTGACATTGACCTTTAGCACAAAATATCACAAAAGAATATATCTCGATTTTTTAAAAATTCACACCTCAGTTAGGACACTTAGGCCCCATAAACAATTATTTGTTTATCACCCTCGCGCGCATCACTTTTGGGGAAATCCCGATTTTTTTAAATTTATTTTTTTTACATTTTTCTTTTTTATTTTAAACGATTGTTTTTTCGTCATTTTTCACTTGAAAAGACTAAAGATTACTTCACAGGCGATCTTTCTCATGTTTCGTATGCGCACTAAGATAGCTTTTCTACTCGCGCGATCTTTTTTGTGTGGGATGAATGACCCCGAAAATTTTTCATTATGCCTCTAGGCCTAATTGTAATGCAACTAAAGAGGGAAATACATGTTTTGAAGGGCTGGTTCGCACAAAATATCCGTTATAATGAGTTGTTTGATGCTTTCAAATCGGGCGAGATAAACATAGGAGAAGATTTTACGACGGTACGCATTGCCAGCTGTGCTTGCCATGAATCACACTTGTCAGGCAAGCCTAACTAGTAGGTCTAGGCTAGTGTTTTTGAATGGGTCGGTGGCAGTGCGGCGGGCGGTCTAGCTAGGCGCTGTCTACCAAGCCTGGCCTGGAAACGGTCGCACGGGCCTACACATGTTAAGAAAATCAGTTTGGTATAGGCCTAATAAGATTTGTAAATGTTGAGGTATAATTTTAAACTTTGTCCTTTGAGAAGCAAGACTATCGAAACGTATCAAGCAAGTAGGCCTAGGCTAGCAGATGGCTTACTAGAGGGGCCTAGATTAGGCCTATAGGGCCTAGCCCTACTTAGGGGGGGGGGGCCTTTTGTCATCCAGTCATTTTTTTTTCATCAGTTCTATAGCTCCTCGAACCATATAAAATGTTTTTATTTTTTTACACTTTTTTGTAATTTTTTCCACAGGTTGTTGCAAAAATTGGTCCCACGAAGTTCAATGTATTTTCCTTCATTCTTTCAAAATACATATTGCAATAATAAACTTACCAAAGCTATGCACTTGCAATGACAGGAGATGTAAAAAGAGATTTTCTATATACTAACTTGCCAGATGTATTTATGAATTCTCACTTTTTCATATTTAGAAACTGTACTGTATCTTAGCAAAATGTGTTACTGGACAATAAAAACATGTTTTCTTTGTAAATTTGAGTCCGTTCTTGTGACTTTTTATGTGTTTGTCCTCAACCAAATGCACCAGCGAACGCCTATGGGACGGTTGGGAAAAAAAAGAAAAAAAAAAACCTCCCTCCCTTATCAGTTTTTATGCTGGGATAGGGTGATAAACTAACAAATTTTTTTACGGGGCCTTAGCCCACATGATGCCCCTAAAGTTTTATTGTGGGCAAATGAAATATATTAGCTCTAGACTACATTTTGTGCCTAGGTATTGATAGTTCCACTGAGTTTCCAGGAAATCTGCTGATAGATTCTATGAAACTGGTACTATAGTATGGTGAAAATCAGGGGCCCCGTGACTATTTTTCGGGGATTTTCTCGGCTAGTGGTTTCAGGTGGTTATTCATGATACTGGCGAGGACCTTGCCTGACATCAATACAAATAAATGCATAACATTCACCACCACATTTTATCTATGAGTTGTCTAGGAAAAATATGATAACCTGGACGTTGGGAATCTATGCCTAGTAATAAATTAGAAAATATTTGTATTTCCGTCTGCAATTAGTCCAATCTTCACTTAGTGGTCATAAATAATTGTTGTATTATATTAAAACTAATCGCGATGCTTAACAAATAAGAGGGTAAGACATAAAGTGCAAATACCATTACCTCCTATTTAGAGCCCTTCTTCTTGCGTCTGATATCTAATTGCTGTTGTTAATTCACTGGAACAGTCGTAGGAGGGTCATTAACGAGCAAATTTACAGCATGCCCCTCCCATTTACAAACCTGTGTAAAAAAGGCAAACATAAGTAAAGTTTCTTGCCCAAAGACACAAACAGTGCGGCGAACGTCGGGCTCGAACTTCCGATTTCACGACCAGAGGGCCTAATTGCAATCGAGCAGAAACAAAACAAAAAATCTATATAATGAAAGAATGCCTATGAAAAAAAGTATACTAAAGAGGACAACAGACCCGATTTACAAAAGGGCTAATAAAGAATATTAAAAATAAATTATACAAAAATTATATGAAAAAGTCCTACGGAAGAAAAACTTACTAAATACATGTTATTTGGAAATAAATTACAGTTATTAATACGTAAATCCAATCGTCAGTACTATCTTTAAAAAAATAAAGAATCTAAAAAATAATAAAAAAGAAACAATAAATAATATTACTGAACGAAATAAAAACTATGACATATGATAGAATTTAAACGAAACTGTAGGGAAAAAAAACATGACCCCCAAATTATATCAAATGACTTTAATAAAATTTTTGTCAACGTCGGTCTTCAACTTGCATAAAAAATAAATAACTCTGGTAAAGAACACCATAATTAGGGGATTGAAGGACCCTGTCATGGATGGTATTTTCTTAACACCAATTATAGAAGAAATAATGAAATTAGTAAATAAAGTCGATAAAACAAAAGCCCTGGATATTAAAATATTGAGAACTAGTGGGGTAGCCGTGTCTACTGTTTATGAAAATATTAGTAACCTAAAAGTGAAATGAATTGCGAAAAAAGTTAGTAAACCCCTTGCTACTATTTTCAACTTATCATTATCAAAGGGCTTGGTTTCTGATAAATTAAAAATAGCCAAGGTCATACCTATTTATAAAATGATGGTGTAGATTGTTATTCAAATTGTCGACCAGTCTATATTATTGCCTTTTTTTCAAAAATACTTATATAGATACCTGGAAAAGAATTGTATACTGAATGATAAGCAATTTGGTTTCAGAATCACTCGACTTATATAGCCATAATCGATTTAGTAGGCGAGATAAATGAGGCAGTAGACCACAATAAAACCACAGTTGATATTTACTTAGATTTGTCTAAAGAATTTTACGCTATTTATCATGGTATGTTGATGCATAAACCAGAAAATTATGATTTCTGAGGAATTGTATTAAAGTGGATTAAAATCTATTTATTTAATAGAAAGCAATATGTATCTTACAATTTATGTAACTCATATCACAAAAACACAATCTATATAGTACCACAAGAATCGATATTGGATCCACTTTTGTTTATATAATATGTAAATTATATTGTTAACACCTCACCAATACTTGAATTTATATTATTTGCGGACGACACCACAATATTCTACTCGCACAAGGATATTAAGTTTGATCCAGTCAATAGAGAACTTGAAGAATTAGCAAATTGGTTGAAGGCAAATAAATAATCTCATAATACAAGAAAAACTAACTTTATGATTATGGGGGAGACTTCATAACACTGCTAAGAACAGTGAACACATCAACATCATATTAGGAAGATACGTGTCTGGTTGAGGTAGATAAAACTAAATTTCTTGGTGTTTTAATTGATGAAAATCTTACATGGAAGCCCCATATTGCTTATTATTGAGAAGACAATTGTCAAAAATGTAGGTATTTTGAAAAACCTCAAACAATTTTTACCTAAGTATATATTACGCTCTTTTTATAGCACTCTCATTTAGCCATATATAAATTATGTTGTTCTTGCTTGAGGAAGTACATACAAGACATACCTTGAAACAAATTCAAATTACAAAAACGTGATGTAAGAAATTATATATAAATTTCCCACTTTTTAAATCATATAAATCCATTATTTACTGGTCTGAATATTCTCACCATTTATGATATTTTTTAATTTGAATTGGATGTTTTTATGTACAAACACTATGAGTCCCGAAACTTTAGCGCGGTAAAGAACGAGTGTTGCGCGTTGGAAACTAGGGACGCCATACTGTAGGAGTACATGTTTTTAATGGAGAGCGTCCATTTAAAGTTAGGAAGTTGAATACACCGTTTTACTATGCCTTAATTTAGCTGTTGTTGGACTGGTATGTACATGATTTCTTGTGGAATATATAGTTTTAATGTTGATATGAAAAGTACAGTAATATTATTTTGATTTGGAATGAGAAGCATTCCATCGTTGTTTTGTGCTAGACCACAGGCTGCAACATGAGTAGGCAAGGAGTCAGTCTAACTAATGCATGTAGCCTTTACGTATTTTATCTTTATATTTGTTGTTCCTGTTTATAATATTATTGCGACTGTGTACAGTCATAATTATAGAAGAACACCGTTTGATTATTGAGCTATAATCATAAGTCTAAGCAATTATTTTATTAGTAATGGAGTGACGGTTTGATAATAAGCAATAAGCCTATGTAATACATCGCATGTTAACATTTGATGATAGACGTTCGCCAGTGACTCGTTACGGCTGACTGCACAAATGAATATTTATGAAATCATAGGATAGTCTTATACCATTGGTATTGTCGAGGTGCATTGGGTTTCTTATTGCCTAATTTAATTGTTTAATCATTGTTTTTTTTTTTACAGTATAATACGTCTTGATGATCTTGATGACAGTTGATAAATATATACCAAAAGGCTTAAGGTGTTGTTGTCGAATATCATCTAGTCAGTAAAATACGCTCGACGTAACAGTAAAATTACATAACCGCATTCTGTTGTAGTGTTCTACCTTTGGTCCAAGTAAGCAGAAGTAAACCGGATTTTGAGTTATAAATTTATAGAGCTAACATGGCCAGCGAAGAAGTAGATAGAGTCAGAACATTACAACTAAGGCGTAGAAATGGAAAGGGTCTTCTCACCAGGCAATTAAATGCATTAAAATTAGAAATTGAGGAGGGAGAATACGTAAATATTGTAGAAGAAAGGCTGCAACGATTTTCAGCAGCCTATGAGAATGTAGAAGAAAAGCATGCAGCTTTAATAGAGTTAGTGGAGGATGAGGACACTTATGAGATGGAAGAGGAGTGGATGACAGCCTGTCAGCTTCAATACATGCAGGGAATTAAGGCAGGAAAAGGTTATATTAAAGAGCAAAAGAGAACTCCTAGTTGATATATCTGTGGTTGTCGCTGATGAAGCCAATTTTGATGAAGCCGTTGCTGATGAAGAAGTAGCCGATGAAGAAGTAGCTGATGAGGTTGATGTGTCTGTTGTGGCCGATGATAATAGTGATGGTAATGTTAGTAATTCAGCGGGAGATACAAGCTCAGGTGAACAGTCTCCAGTGAAGTCCTCAAAACAGAATAGTGTGGATAATTTCACTAAGTATTTGATTAAAAAGGAGCTACTGAGCAATGGACTAATTAAATTTGATGATTCCCTAATGAATTATAGATCGTGGAAGGCTTCATTTACCGGTGTAATCAAGGAATTGGAACTGGTTCAAAGGGAAGAGCTAGACCTACTAACCAGATGGCTTGGAAATGAGTCACAAGGTCATGCAAAACGAATCAGAGCAGTGCATGTGTCAAACACGAAAGCTGGCCTGAAGGCATTATGGGAACGCCTAGATGGAGCGCCTGAAATACTGGAAAAGTCATTGATGAACCGAATAGAAAGTTTCCATAACCTGAGCATTAATGAAAACGCCAGACTGCAAGATCTTGGGAATTTATTAAAGGAAATTCAGGGAGCACGAGATGATAGAACTTTGCCAGGCCTAGATTATTTGGATACTTTGAAGGGCATTAGTAACATCGTAAATAAGTTGCCGTACTTATTGCAAGAGAAGTGTCGTACGAAAGGTGCACTGTACAAAAAGGAGAAGGGTGTCAAATTTCCACCGTTCAGTATTTTTGTAGAATTGGTAAGTCAGCAGTCAAAGATTAGGAATGACCCTAGTTTTGCATCACCACAATCCCAGGCTAACACCCGTAAACCGGCAGCTCGATCTTTCAACACATCTGCTAAAGTGGAAAAAAAACATGGATGTCAAGCATGCGGAGAAAATCACAGCATATGTACCTGCAAGTTGTTTAAAGAGATGAGCAATGAAGAAAAGCAAGCGCTTGTAAGGACAAAGAGGCTGTGCAATGGTTGCTTAAAAAGAGGACATATATGGAGAGAATGCCGAAATAAAAGCATATGTGAGATATGCCAAGGGAAACATCCTACTGTTTTGCATGTACATATACGCAATCCAACATCAACAAGCAACGCACCTCAGACAGTATCATCATTCAGAGCAGAATCAAGAGATGATGCCATGTTACATTGTAACTCATTAATAATCCCAGTGTGGGTGAAGACCAGAGGAAACCCTGAAAGGAAGTTGCTAACATACGCATTGCTACACAACCAGTCGGATGCTTGTTTCATCACTAGTTCTCTAAAGAATAAGCTATCGGCATCTGGGCCAACAGTCATCTTACAGATCTCAACTATTTTAGAAGAAGAGACTGTGAGTTGTGAACGGATTGATCATCACGGGCAGGCAACAGAAGAAAATTATAGAGCTTCCATGCTCTTATACCAGAACAAATATTCCAGTTACTCAGTCCCAAATTCCCACTCCAGAGTCAACTAATGGCTGGGCAGACTTGCAAATCAGTGAAAAAGTTCTTGATGCCATACAATGGTGCTATAGAAGTTGGGCTATTGATAGGTGCTAATTGTGCCAGAGCCCTGAAGCCAAGAGAGGTGGTGCCAGGCCAAGATGATGACCCTTATGCCATAAAGACATCATTAGGCTGGGGAATAATCGGGTAAATTGGAGGTAGAAAGGAGTGCAAACTTGGACATGTTGTTTACAGAACCACTACTAATGAAGTACTCTCTATGTTCGAGGCTGATTTTGTTGAGAGAGAAGCTGAACCAATGTCAGTCAATGACCGGAAATTTATAGAGGTCATGGATAAAGGAGTTGAGTTTGTTGACGGACATTTCCAGTTCCCATTGCCATTCCGACAGGAGGCTTGCTTATCAGATAACAATTAGCTAGCAATAATAAGACTTGATCAGCTGATACACAAGTTGAAGAGGAATACAAAATTCAGAAATGATTATGTTACATTCACGAATGGTATGCTGTCTAACTATGCGGAAGGAGTGCCAGATCACCAACTTGCCCCTGCTCCTTACCACCCAAGAAAACCAAACAAAATAAGAGTAGTGTTTGATTGCGCAGCTCGTTACAAGGGATCCTCACTGAATGATTACCTTCTTCAAGGTCCAAATCTGACGAACAGTTTGTTGGGTGTCCTATTGAAGTTCAGGGTGGAACCGATTGCAATCGTTGGAGACATCGAAGAGATGTTCAATCAGGTTCTAGTTCGACCTTGTGATAGAGATTTCTTGAGATTTCTATGGTGGGAGGATGGTAATCTAAGCTCAGCACCCAAGGAATACAGGATGAAGGTTCACATTTTTGGGGCAGCATCATCTCCCTGAGTAGCAAATTATGCCTTAAAAAAGGCTGCAGATGTGTATGAAAGCAAGTATGGATCTGATGCAGCAGACTTTGTGAGAAACCATTTTTATGTAGATGATGGCTTAATATCGGTGTGCACAGTTGAGGAAGGTGTTAGTCTCGCTAAGCGAACAATAGAGCTGTGCAAGGATGCAGGATTTCGCTTGCATAAATTTGTGGCAAACAATGCAGATGTGTTAAAATCGTTGCCAAGCAGTTCAGTGGCTGATGGGTGCAAACAGTGGAGCACATTTCCTACAGAACGAACCCTGGGTATACTCTGGGATGCTGGTTCAGATGCCTTTCAATTTAGTTCCTGTGTTCGAGAACGCCCTTCCACTCGTAGAGGTGTCTTATCTAGGGTGAGCTCAATTTTTGACCCTCTAGGGTTTCTTTCACCATATGTTTTGGATGGCAAGAAGATACTGCAACATCTGTGTACCAATGAATCTAATTGGGATCAACCAATTCCAACAAGTGTCGAGCAGAAGTGGAAGCAGTGGAAAGATCAACTTAAATATTTAAATAATGTCCGGATTGATAGGTGTTACAAGCCAAACCTAAGGGAACCATTGTCCATTAAGTCTGCTGAACTGCCTCATTTTTGTGACGCAAGTGTGGATGGGTATGGTGAATGTTCATATTTGAGACATGTTGACAATAATAACCACGTGAAATGCTCCTTAGTGATGAGTAAAGCCAGAGTGGGGCCCAGGAAACCAACAACAATCCCTAGAATGGAACATGTTGCTGCTACAGTGTCAGTCAAGATCGCTACAATTTTGAGAAGGGAACTGAGTTGCTACAAGAACTTAAAGGAGCATTTTTGGACTGACAGTAAGGTCGTTTTAGGCTACATAGCTAATGATGCTAAGCGCTTCCATACCTTTGTAGCAAACAGGGTCCAGCTAATACGTAATAGCAATGAATTAAGACAGTGGCATTACATTGGCACCAAAGATAACCCTGCTGATATTGCTTCCCGTGGCATGGAAGTTGAAAAACTAATAACATCAGAAATATGGTGGAATGGTCCTAAGTTCTTATCTGACCCTGTTTACATGGTAAAAGAGGTGAATGGGCTTTCAATTTCCAATGAAGATAAAGAAGTCAGAAGAGTTAATGTTTTTGCTATGCAATTGACCCCAGTATTTCCAGAATATATAACGACTGTCCTTTAGAAATTGTCAAGTTGGAACAAAGCCAAGAGAATATTTGCGCTGTGCCTCATCTTCATTTATAAGTTAAAGGGTGGTAAACTTTCAGGCAATATTATGGTTGAAGATATGAGTCAAGCTGAGAAGTTGCTGATAAGGGCAGCTCAGCAGTGCCTATCCAAATTGGACCAAGTTGACCAAGCTAGACCCAGTGAGGGATGAAGATGGTCTGCTGAAGGTTGGTGGGCGCCTGAGGAAGTCGGACCTTTCTATAAATCTTAAACATCCTGTAATCTTGCCTGCCAAATGTGAAGTTACCAGGTTGCTGGTCAATCATTACCATCAAAAGGTTCACCATCAAGGGCGTGGCATAACGCACAACAGAATAAGGTCAGTTGGCTTTTGGATAGTGGGTGGTATGTCCGCAGTATCAAGATAAATATATGGATGTAAAATGTGTCGTAGAATGCGAAGACAACCTAGTTGTCAAAAGATGGCTGATCTCCCAGAAGACAGACTACATCCAGTTCCTCCATTCTGCTACTGTGGAGTTGACTATTTTAGCCCTTGGATCGTGAAATGTGGACGTAGAGAGATTAAGCGGTACGGAGTGCTCTTTACTTGCACGGCCTCGAGGGCAATTCATCTAGAAGTTTCACATTCCCTTTCAACAGATTCATTCATAAATGTCTTCAGACGCTTCATAGCAAGACGAGGACCAGTTAGACAGGTACGCTCAGATCAAGGTACAAATTTTATTGGAGCCATAAAGGAGTTGCGAGAGACACTACAAGAAATGGACCAGGATGTAGTAAAGGCTGAAATGTTAAAGTTGAACTGTAATTGGATCTTAAATCCACCATGTGCTATTCACATGGGTGGGGTTTGGGAACGGATGACTAGGAGTACCCACTATTTATACATAAGGGTTTGTTTGATGACGAGATGTTACATACTTTCATGGTTGAAGCAGAGGCAATTGTGAATAGCAGACCATTGACCAGTTTGAATGAAGCTTCTATGGAGCCATTACGCCAAGCCATCTGCTCACTGCCAAGGCAAGTGTAGTGTTGCCACCGCCAGGAAAGTTTACACATACCGACCAGTACTGTAGCAGAAGGTGGCGTAGAGTTCAACATCTGGTAGAGGAATTTTGGAATAGGTGGAGAAAGGAATATGTGTCTAATCTACAAAGCAGAAGGGTACACCAATTAATACAAAAAAAAATATATAGAATACATTTGTTTTTTTTTTGCTCGGATATTTATTTTTTATTGTCCCTAATCTCTAATTTGTCGTGATCTCCAGAACGTGCCATCCGCCATCGGATCGTGCGCGCCAATCTGGCGGAAAGTTTGCGAACACGACGACGTGCGGCACGAATTCGAAGAATTTGGTCGGGGCGAAACGTTCCGCACCGAAAGCCAGACCGTTCTTGATACCTTCCAGCACTTCGTAATCGACGCGTCTCCTCTGGCGGCGGTCGAGATCGAACACAGCTATCCTCTGACCCCCATACCCGTACGTGTCCTCGTGCGTCTCGCATGAACGAAAGACTATCGCGTTCTCGACCGCCGCAAGGTGTGTAGCCATGAAACTCTTCCCGGAATCACCGTTCGGATCGTAACACCAAATGATCGCTCTCGGATGCGGCCGCTTCCTAAGGTGC
>NW_022683923.1:509296-519276 GCF_011630105.1 Anneissia japonica | reverse complement strand
GAGCGGATATCAATAAGTTACTACTTAGTTTTATCTTTAGAGTGTGACACCATGTGTGTGGTACGAAACTAAGTAGTAATAAAATGTCTGTGATGAATATAGATTCATATAGGAGGCCCTCTGTTGGTTCATACATATATAACATACCTTGTAGTATAATGGTAGAGTCCCGAAAGTTTAGTGCGGTAAAGAACGAGTGTTGCGCGTTGGAAACTAGGGACGCCATACTGTAGGGGTACATGTTGTTAATGTACTCTACAGTATGGCGTCCCTAGTGTAGGAGTACATGTTGTTAATGGAGAGCGTCCATTTGAAGTTAGGAAGTCGAATACACAGTTTTACTATGCCTTAATTTAGCTGTTGTGGGACTGGTATGTACATGATTTGTTGTGGAATATATAGTTTTACTGTAGATATGAACAGTACAGTAATATTATTTTGATTTGGAATGAGAAGCATTCCATCGTTGTTTTGTTCTAGACCACAGGCTGCAAACATGAGTAGGCAAGGAGTCAGTCTAACTAATGCATGTAGCCTTTACGTATTTTATCTTTATATTTGTTGTTCCTGTTTATAATATTATTGCGACTGTGTACAGTCATAATTATAGAAGAACATCGTTTGATTATTGAGCTATAATCATAAGTCTAAGCAATTGTTAGATAAGTAATGTAGTGACGGTTTGATAATAAGCAATAAGCCTATGTAATACATCGCATGTTAACATTTGATGATAGACGTTCGCCAGTGACTCGTCACGGTTGACTGCAAAAAATTAATATTTATGAAGTCATAGGATAGGCTGATACCATTGGAATTGTCGAGGTGCAGTGGGTTTCTTATTGCCTAATTTAATTGTTTAATCATTGTTTTTACTTATTTTACAGTCATTTTACGTCTTGATGATCTTGATGACAGTTAATAGATATAATACCAAAAGGCAAAAGGTGTTGTTGTCGAATAACATCGAGTCAGTAAAATACACCCGACGTAACACACTAAATGAATATTATTTGGTCCTAAACTATGGAATGATTTACCTCCTAATATAAAATGTGCTTGTTCCTAATTGAGGCTCAAGCTTTCATGGAAATCAAGAATTTAATGGCATAAAATTATTATTTCAATTTTTTCAAAAAGAGTAAAGGGGAAGTTAAAACGTAACAGCTAATCCATGTGAATGTAAGAACCATGAGACACAACACACAATAACAAAGGTGTACGAAAATCATTTTTATAAATTATTTATTAGGTATAAAACAAAAAAATGGTAACGTAACGTAACGGTTCAACCCTTGAGAATGTAGACCATTGGAACCATGAGACTAAACACACAAAGACACAGGAGCACGGAAAACATTATTTATTAAGCAAAATATTATAGAAAATTTTTATAGAAACAGCAATAAAAATTACATTATTTATATAATAATATGTCAAAAGAGGCTACAACAATGACAGGCCTTATGGGATTTACGTAGTCACTTGGAGATCTTCCTGTCACTTGTGTGTTTTCTTTTTTCCGATTTATTACCTCCAAGGAGGTTATGTTTTCGATTGTTTTTTTTTTAATTTAGTTATTTATTTGTTTGTCGGCACATTTGTTGTGAACAGCCTATAGCCCATATTTTTTGTGAGAAATTCATCAAACTTGGCCACAATGTTTCTTTATCTAAGTTCTAAAACTGATTAAATTTTAAAGGGTCAGAGTCAAAGGTCAAGGTCACAATCAACTAAAAACTATTTTTTAAATTAATTTGTCTACAGCCCTTAGTTTTGATCACAAACTTGTCAAACTTTGCCACAATGTGCAATGATTAAAGATCTCAAAGAATTTTAGGGTTATAGGGTAATGGTTAAAAGTCAAGGCGACAGTCAACAAAAAACGATTTTTGAAACAATTTTTCAGTAATTTGTCAAACTTGGACACAATGTTCCTTTACAAAAGATCTGGAAGTTACTAAATTTTAAAGGGTCTGGGTCAAAGGTTAAGGACACAGTGATCGAAAACTGTTTGCCGTATAGACGTGTTTGACGTGTGCTTATACGGGCTTGCCGGTAAAGTGTAAACAAACATATGACCATTATTTTCAAAGGGATATAGGCCTATGTGAAAACCGTTTGGTGTAGTGGTAAGAAGAGTTTTTTCCACACTACCAGCCTGGGTTGAATTCCCTATGAGGCTACTTGTTTTCATTCTTTTTCATTATTTTTTATGCGGTCAATATGCTGGGAAAATTTATAACGAGGAGAATACCGGAGGTATGCACTCTCCGATTGCCCTCTAGTTGTAAATGTTTTGATTAGCCAATAAATGTAAATGTGACTTGCATGCTTTAAGAAAAACACATAGCTCATGGAAACGGAAACGTAAATATCAAAGAACTACAAAAAGAGATCAATCGTAGCGTAAATAAGTATTTTTTTTAAATATGTGTCAAATAAAGACTAAATTTAGGGAAAATATTCGAACGGCAGCATGGAAATGTCGTGAGGTTCTTACTGAGTATAAAAGTACAATTAAGGTCACCTCAGACAACAACTTTTTGTTGGATGGCAAAGGAAAATAATTGGGTTTTTTTTATATGCTCTAAATCCCCATTCGGCAACCTTATTATAGGCTATGCGAAATTAAACTTAAGAGAAAGATGTTTTTTTTTCGTTCTAATATTGATCTGAAGGTTAAAGACATTGAAATGAACGAAACTAATACTTTAAAGTTGTCATTCCTGAGGTACCAATGTTTTGATAGTATATTCTTATTTACTATCAAACTATTATAACGGGCTCATTAAAAAAGTACACTAGATGATAACGGGCTCATTACAAAAGTACACTAGAAAACATTAGTTTAACCTTTGTTTATCGTCTTTCGTATTAAGTGAGTTTTTTACAATCTGAAGACTTATTATGCAACATTTTTCAGCGACCCAGACATTGTTGGATTGCGACCCATAGGTTTTGGAACAGTTCTCTAAATACTCTAATCACTTTATACTGAACAATGTAATGCTTTTCAACGTAAAGAACCTAAAACATATTCCAAAATGTCTAAAAATATTTTGTTAATTCAAAATAAAAAGTATATATTATTAAATATTTATTGAAAAAAAAAATTGAAAATTTCAGTTGCTTAGTAGGATGTTTAGCAGGGCACAGTTATGGTAAGCGGAAATGGGAGTTTACCTTGATTGGCGCCGCCGCGTGGTGCTTCAGGTAAAATGTTCAGACAGTGAGTAAGCAGTTAATATTCTTCGCTGGTACCTTTACTTGTTTTTTTTTTTAAATTTATATTTTTGTAGTCTTTTATTTTTTTTCATTCATTCAATATTTATTGTCATTGTATAACGTAATGAATACAGTAAAATTGAGATGGCGCATACAAAGCAAGTGAGATAAGTGATATTGTAAAAAATGACCTAAACAAACCTACAAGCTATCAATAAGTACAAATTTCTTTTTAATTGAGTTATGAATAACAAAATGTTAGAGAGGCGGTTCGTAGTTTAAATTGGTAGCAATACGACAATAGCTTATTAATGGCGTCTAAAAGCCTATTATTTATCTGATATAATAGTAAGATTGGGGGAGGGGGTTAAGAGGATACGACGTCTCGCACATGGTCTCCATGTGGGTCTTGGGCAGCCCCTTGGCTGAAAGGGGTAGACTGTGTCTCCCTCCCTTGATCTATAGCCTCAGAATCCTAGGCCAACCTAACCTCCTAGGAGGTACCCCTGGATACTGACACCCGTAAGGGCGTTTGCAGACGAGGCTCTGGAGCAGTAGGAGGCCCATAAAAGGTGCATAGTGCAGACCCACAGGTGTAAGTGGACACGCCCTGGCTGTGTACCAACTCCTACCCCAGCTATGGTTAAATAACACAACCCTCACTGCCTTGTGAGTAGATTTTTATTTTTTTAATCAATCAATTAATTAATTAATTAATTTACGAACGAACGAACGGACGGACAGACGAACGAACGAACGAACAAACGAACGAACGAACGAACGAACGAACGAACGAAAGGACGAACGCACGCACGCACGCACGCACGCTAACCTAACAGTCAAGAGATAAAAGTTAAAATTCAAGTTAAAATTCAATATTTAAGGGACGGGAGAGAGGTATTCTATTTCCAGAACAACTGAGAGTTTTCTATCGAGTTGACAACAGAGGCAGAAACAAAATGAAGAAACTTTCGGTACACTTATCCATGACTCACAATAAATACAGTTATTTTGAGTAAAAACACTTCACCTTTTCTCGTGATCTACTTTTGATATACTTGCACACTCCAAGCACTGCTATGAGAACAGCATATACACAGGAAAGGCTCCACAACGATTTAGTTTTAACCTTCTCACAGATTGCGTTTAAACCTAATTAAAAGTTATGATTATTCTTCTAGTTTTCTGTCATTTTGTGTTGAGTTACCAAGTGTGTGTACCAGTTGAAGCAGTATGTGGCAACAATATATCGAGACATCTCGATGGTGAGATATTAATTGGAGGAATATTTCCAATCCACGAGCGACTAGAAGTGAATATCATAGGGAAGACGGGGCCGCCGACGGAAAAATGTGTTGATTTTTACGCTCCTTACTACATGGCCGCAGCTGCGGCTAGATTTGCAGTGATGGAGATTAGAGAGAAAAAGTACATTGATTTAGGAAAGTTGGAACTCGGGTACAAGGAAGAACAGTTTTGCAACTCCCCAGTGTCAGCGGCGGGGGCTATACTAAACTTGACAAACAATAATAAAGTGAAGGCAATTGTATCTGGTGCTTTGTCTAGTAGTACGACTACCATCGGACCAATAGTTGCGCATTACAGTATCGCTACAATTGCAACGTATGCGACAAGTGAACTGCTTTCAAACAAAAATATCTATAGGACGCTTTTTCGGACAGTGTCAAGTGACAGGTGGCAGTCACAGCTTCTGGCAAACATTTCCGAGTGGTTTAATTGGAAATGGGTTGGTGCAGTCGCCATTGACGATTCATACGGACGGAGCGGTCTCCAGATATTCACAGACGAACTTGAAAAGAAGAATATTTGTGTCGCATTTAAAAAATACCTGCCGGTTAATAGTAGTAAAGAACGGGATAAATTTCTTCAACAACTGGTACACTCAAAAGTCGAGGTTATCTTTTTCTATACTTCGCTTGACCTAAATTTAAAGGATTTCTTTCAGACCGCAGACAATATGGGCGTATTGCGTAAGTAGTCATGGTCATATGATCAATTAGTTCTTCTTTTCTTAGCATTGCATTAAAAATAAAACTATTATTTTTAGAAGACTTTTATATCTTGTTATTCGAACAAGCCGCCCCGCCAATAATGATGATTTCGAATAAAAAAATATTACCGATGTTTCAAAGCATACCGATGTTTCAAGGTATACCGCCTTGAAACATACATAAATAAGATCTGCATAATCTATATTATAATGATGCATATTTCAAAGCCAAAAGTATAGTGTATATCCCATTACGTTAGATAATGTCTAGGATTACGTCAGATAATGTCTATCGCTCTGAAAATCTGTTAGAGTTAGATTAGAGTGTATAAATTCCACATGATCAAACATTGGGAATTTGAAGGCATGTATTAAGGGGATGGTTTCATTACAAATAAAAAAAAAAACAGAAATAAAAAACAAAAACGATACAACCTCCCTTCCTACCGACCTATCAACAATTTTGTTTTATATGGCCTTATTTTCAGCAACTGTTGACTTTTGAAATTGGTTGTCTGTCTTTATCCTAATTCATCACTTTGTGGTAGCAAGGCAGAATTTATGACGTAAAACTTAGAACATATACTGCCGTGATTCGGAAGAACGCATTATAAGCCAAAATCATAGTTTTAATATATTGAGCAAAACGCGTTTCTTGTTAGCCTTTTGTTATGGAAATGAATTAAATTGAATTGTTTGTGTAAATGTACTAATTATACAACAGAAAAACATACTGAAGTACTTTTTCTGTATATTTTTTTCTATAACCCAGTCAAAATGGACATAATGCGCTTTTCCAAATTAAAACAAAAGCCAATAAAGCATGAAAAAATCTGATGTTAGGCATTATATCCAGTTTTGCCAGTAGAATTCATGCATTATTCTTTACTTAAGGAACAAATTAAAGTGAATTTTCACCAGGACTTTAGAGGTTTAAATTCCATTATGTTTAAATAACTTAAAACAAAACAAAATATAATGTTTTTAAGGGTTTTTGTTTATATTATTTAGCAAAATTATCGCATTCGCTCTCATAAAATATTTACAAAATGTGTCTGATCTGATTTATTAGATGTTGTATTTCCCCTAAAATTTGGTATGGTACATGTAAAATTTTAATTAAATACTATCGTTAACCACTACAGAAAGAACAAGCAATAACACTGTTAGTAAGTTTTTTACATCATAAATAATCAGTTTATTTAAATTCACTATGAAGAATACCCCCTTTCAATTTAATAAACAAAAAAATAAATAACAACTTCTAACTAAACACACTTCTTCAGGCCCATTTATACATTTTTGTTTCCTTATATTATAAGGAAGTGTACTCATTTTAATATAGCTAAATATTTATAATTTAAATTTAGCATAGGTATTGTATCTAAATTCCAAGCATTGGCTTAATTGGAAAGTCTAAGT
Organism: Anneissia japonica; assembly: GCF_011630105.1. Lineage (NCBI taxonomy): Eukaryota > Metazoa > Echinodermata > Crinoidea > Comatulida > Comatulidae > Anneissia > Anneissia japonica. The sequence goes on along the minus strand of NW_022683923.1, from coordinate 512,615 downwards.
AAAACATTTTTAAGTTTGATATGTATGTATTTAATTTTGTTTTTTGAATGGTCTTAGTTATAATAATAATTATTTATATTACAGACTAAAATTCATAATATTATGGCCACAATTTGGTCATGGGAATATTGCAACTTATTCTTTAAAAGATGAAGAACAATGCATTCTTCTTTTATAAATTGTACTCTAATCAAAAACAAACTTGGTATTTTGCCTTATTATGCCCTTCCACCAGCAAGGGAACTAATTAAATATGCATCATTGTCTTCTGTCATTGGTTGATTGCTCGCTTTTCAATGCTTAGTTGATATAATGCACTCTTCTCGATTTGTTTGCTTTGGTGGATGGACATAATGCGTAATTCTCATATTAAACTCATATTTATAAACATTTTTTAGGGTATATGATCAATTCACATGATAGATTACATCCATAAGATGCCACTAAGCCAAAAATCTCAAAATTCTCAAAAATGGATATAATGCGTTTTTCCGAATCACGGCAGCATAGTTCCAGAATATTAACATATAGTGTCTAATCTATAGTGTCTAATCTATGTATAAGCTTCCTAATTTTGATCTACAGTATAATAATATCTTCATCTGATCGCCTTTCTTAATTTAACATAAACAAATGCTTCGCTATCCTTCGAGGTCGAGGATAATGGTCTATGTTACGGTAATTTGTTGGTGGACACTTAGGTGGCTTATGAGTTCAATCCTGGCCCTAAAAGTATTTTGTTTTGTTTGGCATTAATGGCAGGTAGTTAATTGGTCACAGCTGCCTCTCTTTTCGTTTCCTTCACTTTTCATCCAGTTCTGGATTTTGTTCATTCTCGAATAGTGGTTCGCAAAAGCGTTCTATCTGTGACATTGACTTCCCAATTGTTGACATCAATGTTTTTTCATGATTGCTTTTAAGGTGATTTGAAATCTTTTCCTTAAGTTTTCACCTGATCTAACGTGAAACGGCTCGCAGTTGCTACTTCTGACCACTAACGTAGCAAGCAGTTACCATGATGAAGTCTCAGGATTCGAATAAAAAATTTAGGACATTCATAGCTAAATAGAACCTTCCATAACAGATCACTTGCTACCGAGTCAAAAGCATTTTTTAAGTCGATGAATGCCACATACAATGTTTGGAGTTGTTCATAACATTTTTCTTGCAATTGGCGCATTGTAAAGATCATATCAGTTGTTCCAAGTGGTGGTCTAAAACCAGCTTGTGTTTCTGGGAGGATTTTCTCGGCTAGTGGTTTCAGGCGGTGATTCATGATACTGGCGAGGACCTTGCCTGACATCAATACAAATAAATGCATAACATTCACCACCACATTTTATCTATGAGTTGTCTAGGAAAAATATCGTAACCTGAACGTTGGGAATCTATGCCTAGTAATAAATTAGAAAATATTTGTATTTCCGTCTGCAATTAGTCCAATCTTCACTTAGTGGTCATAAATAATTGTTGTATTATATTAAAACTAATCGCGATGCTTAACAAACAAGAGGGTAAGACATAAAGTACCTACTATATAGAGCCCTTCTTCTTGCGTCTGATATCAAAAATTATATGAAAAAGTCCTACGGAAGAAAAACTTAACTTGTTATAACAATAAATTACATTTATTAATACGTAAATCCAAACGTCAGTACTATCTTTAAAAAAATAAAGAATCTAAAAAATAATAATTAAAAAAAACAATAAATAATATTACTGAACGAAACAAAAACTATGATATATGATAGAATTTAAACGAAACTGTGGGGAAAATCCACATGACCCCCAAATTATAGCAAATGACTTTAATAAGACTTTTGTCAACGTCGGTACTCAACTTGCATACAAAATATATAACTCTGGTAAAGAACACCATAATTAGGGGATTGAAGGACCCTGTCATGGATAGCATTTTCTTACCACCAATTATAGAAGAAATAGTAAAATTAGTAAATAAAGTCGATTAAACAAAAAGCCCTGGATATTAAAATATTGAAAAATAGTGGGGTAGCCGTGTCTACTGTTTATGAAAATATTGGTAACCTAAAAGTTAAACGAATAGCAAAATAAGTTAGTAAACCCCTTGCTGTTATTTTCAACTTATCATTATCAAGGGGCTTGGTTTCTGATAAACTAAAAATAGCCAAGGTCATACCTATTTATAAAAAGATGGTGTAGAGTGTTATTCAAATTGTCGACCAGTCTATATTATTGCCTTGTTTTTCAAAAATACTTATATAGATACCTGGAAAAGAATTGTATACTGAATGATAAGCAATTTGGTTTCAGAATCACTCGACTTATTTAGCTATAACCGATTTAGTAGGCGAGATAAATGAGGCAGTAGACCACAATAAAACCACAGTTGATATTTACTTAGATTTGTCTAAAGAATTTTACGCTATTTATCATGGTATGTTGATGCATAAACAAGAAAATTATGGTTTCAGAGGAATTGTATTAAAGTGGATTTAAATATATGTATTTAATAGAAAGCAATATGTATCTTACAATTCATGTAACTCATATCACAAAAACACAATCTATATAGTACCACAAGAATCGATATTGGGTCCACTTTTGTTTATATAATATGCAAATTATATTGTTAACACCTCACCAATACTTGAATTTATATTATTTGCGGACGACACCACAATATTCTACTCGCATAAGGATATTAAGTTTGATCCATTCAATAGACAACTTGAAGAAGTAAAAAATTAGTTGAAGGCAAAGAAATAATCTCATAATACAAGCAAAACTAACTTTATGATTATGGGGGAGAATTCATAAAACTGCTAAGAACAGTGAAAACATCAACATCATATTAGGATGACACGTGTCTGGTTTAAGTAGATAAAACTAAATTTCTTGGTGTTTTAATTGATGAAAATCTTACATGGAAGCCCCATATTGCTTATTATTGAGTATATATTACGCTCTTTTTATAGCACTCTCATTTAGCCACATATAAATTATGGTGTTCTTGCATGAGGAAGTACATACAAGACATACCTTGAAACAAATTCAAATTACAAAAACGTGATGTAAGAAATATATAATTTGCCCACTTTTTAAGTCATACAAATCCATTATTTACTGGTCTGAATATTCTCACCATTTATGATATTTTTTAATTTGAATTGGATGTTTTTATGTACAAACACTATGTGATGAATATAGATTCATATAGGAGGCCCTCTGTTGGTTCATACATATATAACATACCTTGTAGTATAATGGTAGAGTCCCGAAAGTTTAGTGCGGTAAAGAACGAGTGTTGCGCGTTGGAAACTAGGGACGCCATACTGTA
>NW_022683923.1:476474-508714 GCF_011630105.1 Anneissia japonica | reverse complement strand
TTATTTAATGTTGTATTTTCACCAGGACTTTAGAGGTTTGAATTCCATTATGTTTAAATAACTTAAAACAAAACAAAATGTAAAGTTTCTTAAGGGTTTTTGTTTATATTATTTAGCAACATTATCGAATTCACTCTCATAAAATATTTATAAAATGTGTCTGATCTGATTTAGTAAATGTTTTATTTCCCCTAAAATATGGTATGGTACATGTAAAATTTAAATTAAATACTATCATTAACCACTACAGAAAGAACAAGCAACAACACTGTTAGTAAGTTTTTACAACATAAATAATCAGTTTATTTAATATCACTATGAAGAATACCCGCCTTTCAATTTAATAAACAAAAAATAAATACCCAACTTCTAAACACACTTCTTCAGGTCCATTTATAAATTTCTGTTTCCTTAAATTATAATGAAGTGAACTCATTTAAATATAGCTAAATACTTTAAATGTAAATTTAGCATAGGTATTATATTATCTAAATTCCAAGCATTGGCTTAATTGGAAAGTCTAAGTAAAACATTTTTAAGTTTGATATGTATGTATTTAATTTTGTTTTTTGAATGGTCTTAGTTATAATAATAATTATTTATATTACAGACTAAAATTTATAATATTATGGCCACAATTTGGTCATGGGAATATTGCAACTTATTCTTTAAAAGATGAAGAACAATGCATTCTTCTTTTATTAATTGTACTCTAATCAAAAACAAACTTGGTATTTTGCCTTATTATGCCCTTCCAACAGCAAGGGAACTAATTAAATATGCATCATTGTCTTCTGTCATTGGTTGATTGCTCGCTTTTCAATGCTTGGTGGATATAATGCACTCTTCCGGATTTTTTTGCTTTGGTGGATGGACATACTGCGTAATTCTCATATTAAATTCATATTTATAAACATTTTTTAGGGTATATGATCAATTCACATGATAGATTACATCCATAAGATGCCACTAAGCCAAAAATCTCAAAATTCTCGAAAATTGATATAATGCGTTTTTCCAAATCACGGCAGCATAGTTCCAGCATATTAACATATAGTGTCTAATCTATGTATAAGCTTCCTAATTTTGATCTACAGTATAATAATATCTTCAACTGATCGCCTTACTTCATTTATCATAAACAAATGCTTCGCTATCCTTCGAGGTCAGGGATAATGGTCTATGTTACGGTAATTTGTTGGTGGACACTTATGAGTTCAATCCTGGCCCTAAAAGTATTTTGTTTTGTTTGGCATTAATGACAGGTAGTTAATTGGTCACAGCTGCCTCTCTTTTCGTTTCCTCCACTTCTTATCCAGTTCTGGATTTTGTTCATTCTCGAATAGTGGTTTGCAAAAGCGTTCTATCTGTGACATTGACTTCCCAATTGTTGACATCAATGTTACATTTTTTTATGATTGCTTTTAAGGTGATTTGAAATCTTTTCCTTAAGTTTACACCCGATCTAACGTGAAATGGCTCGCAGTTGCTACTTCTGACCACTAACGTAGCAAGCAGTTACCATGATGAAGTCTCAGGATTCGAATACAAAATTTAGGACATTTATAGCTAAATAGAACCTTCCATAAGAGATCTCTTGCTACCGAGTCAAAAGCATGTTTTAAGTCGATGAATGCCACATACAATGTTTGGAGTTGTTCATAACATTTTTCTTGCAGTTGGCGCATTGTAAAGATCATATCAGCTATTCCAAGTGGTGGTCTAAAACCAGCTTGTGTTTCTGGGAGGATTTTCTCGGCTAGTGATTTCAGGCGGTTAATCATGATACTGGCGAGGACCTTGCCTGACATCGATACAAATAAATGCATAACATTCACCACCACATTTTATCTATGAGTTGTCTAGGAAAAATATCGTAACCTGGACGTTGGGAATCTATGCCTAGTAATAAATTAGAAAATATTTGTATTTCCGTCTGCAATTAGTCCAATCTTCACTTAGTGGTCATAAATAATTGTTGTATTATATTAAAACTAATCGCGATGCTTAACAAACAAGAGGGTAAGACATAAAGTACAAATACCATTACCTCCTATTTAGAGCCCTTCTTCTTGCGTCTGATATCTAATTGCTGTTGTTAATTAACTGGAACAGTCGTAGGAGGGTCATTAACGAGCAGGTTAACAGCATGCTCCTCCCATTCACAATATTGTGTAAAAAAAGGCAAACGTAAGTAAAGTTTCTTGAACAAAGACACAAAAAGTGTGGCGAACGTCGGTCTCGAACTTCCGATTTCACGACAAGAGGGCCTAATTGCACTCGAGCAGAAACAAAAAAAAATAATCTATATAATGAAAGAATGCCTATGAAAAAAATTATACTAAAGAGGACAACAGACCCGATTTACAAAAGGGCTAATAAAGAATATTAAAAATAAATTATACAAAAATTATATGAAAAAGTCCTACGGAAGAAAAACTTACTAAACTTGTTATAACTTGTAATACATGTTATTTGGAAATAAATTACAGTTATTAATACGTAAATCCAAACGTCAGTACTATCTATAAAAAAATAAAGAATCTAAAAAATAATAAAAAAAAACAATAAATAATATTACTGAACGAAAAAAAAAAACTATGATATATGATAGAATTTAAACGAAACTGTGGGGAAAATCCACATGACCCCCAAATTATATCAAATGACTTTAATAAAATTTTTGTCAACGTCGGTACTCAACTTGCATACAAAATAAATAACTCTGGTAAAGAACACCATAATTAGGGAATTGAAGGACCCTGTCATGGATAGTATTTTCTTACCACCAATTATAGAAGAAATAATAAAATTAGTAAATAAAGTCGATAAAACAAAAAGCCCTGGATATTAAAATATTGAGAAATAGTGGGGTAGCCGTGAAAATATTAGTAACCTAAAAGTTAAACGAATAGCGAAATAAGTTAGTAAACCCCTTGCTGTTATTTTCAACTTATCATTATCAAGGGGCTTGGTTTCTGATAAACTAAAAATAGCCAAGGTCATACCTATTTATAAAAAGATGGTGTAGAGTGTTATTCAAATTGTCGACCAGTCTATATTATTGCCTTGTTTTTCAAAAATACTTATATAGATACCTGGAAAAGAATTGTATACTGAATGATAAGCAATTTGGTTTCAGAATCACTCGACTTATTTAGCTATAACCGATTTAGTAGGCGAGATAAATGAGGCAGTAGACCACAATAAAACCACAGTTGATTTGTCTAAAGAATTTTACATGTTTATATAAAATGCAAATTATATTGTTAACACCTCACCAATACTTGAATTTATAATATTTGCGGACGACACCACAATATTCTACTCGCATAAGGATATTAAGTTTGATCCATTCAATAGACAACTTGAAGAAGTAAAAAATTAGTTGAAGGCAAAGAAATAATCTCATAATACAAGCAAAACTAACTTTATGATTATGGGGGAGAATTCATAAAACTGCTAAGAACAGTGAAAACATCAACATCATATTAGGATGACACGTGTCTGGTTTAAGTAGATAAAACTAAATTTCTTGGTGTTTTAATTGATGAAAATCTTACATGGAAGCCCCATATTGCTTATCATTGAGTAGACAATTGTCAAATATGTAGGTATTTTGAAAAACCTCAAACAATTTTTACCTAAGTATATATTACGCTATTTTTTTTTATAGCACTCTCATTTAGCCATATATAAATTATGCTGTTCTTGCATGAGGAAGTACATACAAGACATACCTTGAAACAAATTCAAATTCGTGATGTAAGAAATATATAAATTTCCAACTTTTTAAGTCATAAAAATCCATTATTTACTGGTATGAATATTCTCACTATTTATGATATTTTTTAATTTGAATTGGATGTTTTTATGTACAAACACTAAATGAATATTATTTGGTTCTAAACTATGAAATGATTTACCTCCTAATATAAAATGTGCTTGTTCCTAATCGAGGCTCAAGCTTTCATGGAAATCAAAAATTTGATGGCATAAAATTATTATTTCAATTTGTCAAAAAAAGAGTAAAGGGGAAATCAAAACGAAACAGCTAATCCATGTGAATGTAAGAACCATGAGACACAACAAACAATAACAAAGGTGTACGAAAATCATTTTTATAAATTATTTATTAAGTATAAACAAAAAAATAAAAAAGGTAACGTAACGTAACGGTTCAACCCCTGCGAATGTAGACCATTGGAACCATGAGACTAAACAAACAATGACACAGGAGCACGGAAAACATTATTCATTAAGCAAAATATTATATAAAAAAATTATATAAAAACACAGCAATAAAAATTACATTATTTATATAATATGTCAAAAGAGGCTACAACAATGACAGGCCTTATGGAATTTACGTAGTCTCTTGGAGATCTTCCTGTCACTTGTGTGTTTTCTTTTTTCAGATTTATTACCTCCAAGGAGGTTATGTTTTCGATGGTTTTTTTTTTATTTAGCTATTTATTTGTTTGTCGGCACATTTGTTGTGAACAGCCTATAGCCCATATTTTTTTATCAGAAATTCATCAAACTTGGCCACAATGTTTATTTATCTGTGATCTAAAAAAGATTAAATTTTAAAGGGTCAGGTCACAATCAACTACAAACTATTTTTTTCAAATTAATTTGTCTACAGCCCTTAGTTTTGATCACAAACTTGTCAAACTTGGGCACAATGTGCCATGATTAAAGATCTCAAAGAATTTTAGGGTTGAAGGGTAAGGTTAAAAGTCAAAGCGACAATCAACAAAAAACGAGTTTTCAGTAATTTGTCAAACTTGGCCACAAATGTTCCTTTACCAAAGATTTAGAAGTTACTAAATTTTGAAGGATCTGGGTCAAAGGTCAAGGACACAATGATCGAAAACTGTTTGCCGTATAGACGTGTGTGACGTGTGCTTATACGGGCTTGCCGGTAAAGTGTAAACAAACATATGACCATTATATTCAAAGTGATATAGGCCTATGTGAAAACAGTTTGGTGTAGTGGTTAGACGAGTGTTTTCCACACTACCAGTACCAGCCCGGGTTGAATTCCCTATGAGGCTACTTGTTTTCTTTCTTTTTCATTACTTTTTATGTGGACAATATGCTGGGAAAATTTATACTGAGGAGAATACCGGAGGTATGCACTCTCCGAATGCCCTTTAGTTGTAAATGTTTTGATTAGCCAATAAATGTAAATGTGAATTGCATGCTTTAAGAAAAACGCATAGCTCATGAAAACGGAAACGTAAATATCAAAGAACTACAAAGAGAGATTAATTGTAGCATAAATAAGTATATTTTTAAATATGTGTCAAATAAAGACTAAATTTAGGAAAAATATTCGAAAGGCAGCATGGAAATGTCGTGAGGTTCTTACAGAATATAAAAGTACAACTAAGGTCACCTCAGACAACAATAACCAAAATATTTCCAATAAATTAAATACATTTTTCTGTCGCTTTTTGAGAATGAAGCTATATAGAAATAATGATAATAATAATAATAATAATAATAATAATAATAATAATAATAATAATAATAATATAATAATAATAATAATAATAATAACTATTTGTTGGATGGCAAAGGAAAATAATTGGTTTTTTTCTATACTCTAAATCCCCATTCGGCAACCTTATTATAGGCTATGCGAAATTAAATTTAAAAGACAAAGATGTTTTTTTTTGTTCTAATATTGATCTGAAAGCTCAAGACATTGAAATGAACGAAACTAATACTTTCAAGTTGTCATTCCTGAAGTACCAATGTTTTGATAGTGTATTATTATTTACTATCAAACTATGATAACGGGCCAATTACAAAAGTACACTAGATAATAACGGACTTATTACAAAATTAAACTAGAAAGCATTAGTTTGACTTTTGTTTATCGTCTTTCGTATTAAGTGAGGTTTTCACAATCTGAAGATATTATGCAACATTTTTCCGCGACCCAGACATTGTTGGATTGCGACCCATAGGTTTCGGAACAGTTCTCCAAATACTCTAAATCACTTTATACTAAACAATGTAATGCTTTTCTACGTAAAGAACCTAAAATATATTACAAAATGTCTAAAAATATTTTGTGAAGTCAAAATAAAAAGTATATTTTTAAATATTTATTGAAAAAAATTGAAAATGTTAGTGGCTTAGTAGGATGTTTAGCAGGGCCCATTTAGTGTAAGCGGAAATGGGAGTTTACCTTGATTGGCGCCGCCACGTGCTGCTTCAGGTAAATTTTTCAGACAGTGAGTAAGCAGTTAATGTTCTTAGCTGGTACCTTTACTTGTTTGTTTTTAATTTATATTGTTGTAGTCTTTTATATTTTTCATTCATTCGATATTTATTGTCATTGTATAACATAATGAATACAGTAAAATTGATTTGGCGCATATAAAGCAAGTGAGATTAGTGATATTGTAAAAAATGACCTAAACAGACCTACAAGCTATCAATAAGTACAAATTTCTTTTTAATTGAGTTATGAATAACAAAATTTTAGAGAGGCGGTTCGTAGTTTCAATTGGTAGCAATACGACGATAGCTTATTAATGGTGTTTAAAAGCCAATTATTTATCTGATATAATAGTAAGATTAGGGGGGGGGTAAGAGGATTCTGCGTCTCGCACATGGTCTCCATGTGGGTCTTGGGCAACTCCTTGGCTGAAAGGGGTAGACTGTGTCTCCCTCCCTTGATCTATAGCCTCAGAATCCTAGGCCAACCTCACCTCCTAGCAGGTACCCTCCGGATACTGACACCCGTAAGGGCGTTTGCAGACGAGGCTCTGGAGCAGTAGAGGCCCATAAAAGGTGCATAGTACAGGCCCACCGGTGTAAGTGGACACGCTCTGGCTGTGTACCAACTCCTACCCTAGCTATGGGTTAAATAACACAACCCTCACTGCCTTGTGAGTAGATCTTGGATGATCAAGGGCTAAGGGAGTAAACCCCAACAGAAAATCGGGACTGGCGACCCTTAGGCAATCTCCCTGGAGCATCCCTGCGGTTTTGGCAACACCTGCAGCTGTATTAGACTACGCTTCTCCTTTGGACACCTTCTATGACGCCGAGAGGAAGGTGCTCTAGCCTGGGCAACACAGTGCCTTCTCCTTTTTGCCCAGGCTAATATGGAACGAAGAGGACACTTCGCCTTTATTAAAAGGAATCAACACGGAAGAAGGCAGTTAACGGTTTTAAGCTTTTATCTGATTGACGTAAAGACAAAGCGCCAGGGGCCTTCTTCGACGGTGAGAGAGATACTCTTATCTCATTGTTCAGCTACCGCCCGTCTCAAGCTGGGCAGCCCCTAGCCAATAAGGTGCTGTTCCGTCACAGCCTCTTGCCTCATGGAGGTGCATGAGGCTTACGGTGCTCTCTGCCGGAAAGGAAGCCATTCACTCTGCAACCATAACAAATTATCAAGCGCTCTCAGATTTGGGAGCTGGAATATAAGGACAATGACTGGCTTGGCTAACGACTATGGAACTAGAAAAACGTTTATGATTGATAATGAACTCAACCGTTTAAATATTGATATTGCAGCCCTACAGGAAACACGACTGACTGATTCAGGCTCCATACGAGAAAACAATTACAATTACACATTTTTCTGGCAAGGAAGTAAACCTGAAGATCGACGTTTGCATGTAGTCGGGTTCGCTGTTAACAACCACCTGCTCAGCTACATCGTGCCTCCTGCCCTTGGCACAGATAGATTACTTACAATGAAACTTAATACTCTTACTGGTGCTGTTAACATAATTTGTGCATGTGCCCCCACACTCTCTGCGGAGGCTAGTGTTAAAGCCAGTTTCTATGGAGAAGACCATTATGGAAGACATTCCTACTTCAGAGAAAGTCATAATACTCGGTGACTTCAACGCAAGAGTCGGTACCAACTTTACCACGTGGCCCACATGCATTGGAAAATTTGGAATTGGAAAACTTAATGAAATTGGCGAAAGATTGCTTGCCTTTTTTTGTCTACACAAACTGTGCGTAACAAACACATTCTTTTACACAAAACCACAACATCGAGTTTCATGGAGACACCCAAGATCTGGTCACTGGCACCCGCTGGATTTGATTTTGACACGGCGTTCCAGCTTAAATGATTTTAAGATCGCTCAAACATTCCATAGTGCTGTCTGCAAAACTGATCATTGTCTTGTCTGCTCTGTGGTCAAAGTTTCCCCGAAGAAAACATATCGGACAATGCTATCGGCAATAAAACGTATCTCACAAACCAATACAAAATCCAAGTTAATCCATTTTAACGAAGCATTGACAAAATCTTTAGAAAACTGCTCAATTAATGATGATCCAGAAGCCCTATAGAGTCATATTAAATCAAGCATTTTAGAAAATGCCTTCTGCATTTTTGGAAAAAGTCATAGAAAGTCTGAGGATTGGTACATCCACTACCAAGAAACCCTACATCCACTTCTGGAAAGAAAATCCCAGGCTCTGCTGAACTGAAACTAAATCCTAATCCTGCGAATATATGAATAATCTCAAAGCAACTCGTTCTCAGTTTCAAAAAACAGCTCGTCACTGTGCCAATGCTTTGTGGTCTAGCATTTGCGAAGACATTGAACATGCCTCGGCTGTTGGCAATAATAGAAAAATGTATGAAGGAATCAAAATAGCAATTGGTCCTCAATTCAAGAAGACTGCACTACTGAAATCTTCTCCTGGCCATCTGATTGTTGTACCCAAGTAACAGCTTGAAAGATGGATCGAGCACTACTCTGTATCTACGCTAGGGAAACACTTGTTAGCAGAGCGGCTAAGGTTGAATTTTAGGTAGAATCGTGCACTTCTGGAAGAAAGCATGAAACTTCCCATAGTGATACTATGACACCTAAAGATCATTAAAAAAATAGACCCCAAAAAATAACGCCTCCTAATGGCCGCCACCTTGAAATCCAATATGGCCGCCAAAATAATTGATTTTTAAGCCAATATATTCATATCTACAGCACAAGTCATTGCCAATTGAAGATCATTACCCATGTTTTCAATATCAAGGAGTGTAATGCAATCATCAGAAATTATGTCAGATGACGCCGCCCTATTGGATTTCAAGATGGCCGCCAAATAAATGATATTTTTGTCAATATTCATATCTACATGTGTACCTACCACTGTCAATCAAAGACTGTTGCCCATGTTTTCTATATCAGGGACTACTCTGCATCCATCAGAAATTATGTCAGAAGACCACCATATTAAATTTCAAAATGGCCGCCATCTTGAAATTTAATATGGCCGCCAAAATAATTAATGTTAGCCTATGTATTCATATTTACAGCACATATCACACCAATCGAATATCATATAGATTAGCTTAGTGAGTTAACCCAATAAAACCTACTGGAAAATGTTCGGCATAGTACAAGAATGGCCCCTACCAGACATTTTAATGGTGGAAGTAATATTTCTACTCCTTGCCAGATTATTATTAGATGATGCAGCAAAACATATGTAGGATATATAGTGTTATTTATTGTCCAAAAGAGTACTCAATGTTAAAAAGAGGTTTCCTGTTTTTTGTGTGAACATGGAAGCAAATTTTTTAAAATCACGTTTCTACAATGAGTCTTTGGCTTCATTAGTATTTTAAATGAATCAAGAATCAATCAGTTAATTGATTGGATAAGGCTTTTTATTATCGGCACACATTTATGATGTAACCTTACAAAACAAAAACAAAAGCATAAACAAATAATGTGTTCCGCCTTACACAATAGATAAACTGATGAAAACATTCAGTTGGAAAACTAGGAGGAAAAATACAATGGAAAATACTGGGACAAGATAGCCGGGGGAAATAGCAGTTGGAAAACAGCCTCAAGAAATAGTCTGGAAAAATAGCTGGATGGAAAAAAAATCCTCTAGTGGAAAAATCCGAAGGCGAAAATTAGGTGTCAAGTGCCATAGTTGTATTTTCTATGAATTAAAACCTAAAACCTTTTCGATTTTCAGTCTACTCAATCATCCAATCTTCCTGGGGAGAGAGATAGATGCAGATATTAAACATCATCTCTATTAAAGCTAGTTTTAGTATAAATGAAATTATGTAAACATAAATCAAATAATAAAATGAATAGTGTGAAGACACTAATATCGAATAGACCTTATGTCTATGAGATGGCTAATTATCATTTTCAAATGATATATAAACATAAATATTTGAAAGGAAAAGAAACAGAAAAGAAAATTAAAGAAAGAAAAATAAAGAACGGAAAGAAAAGACAAAACTGGAAAGGAAATGAAATAAAAAAAAGAAGTGCACGATTTTTCTCCTTAGCCGCACTACTATTGTATCTTTGCAAGCAATTGATGCAATTCCACAGTTACCCTTCCTCAATGAACTGGACGTTACTCCAACAGTTCTATAACTGTAAAAAGCAATTGACAATATCAAGAATGGCAAAGCAGCTGGTCGTGATAGAATTCCACCTGAAATCCTAAAGTGTGGTAAAGAAATTCTAATTCTTCACCTGCACAAGCTCCTAACTGCTTTTTGGAGAAGAGAGTAATTCCCAAGGATCTTAAAGATTCTATCATAGTGACCTTGTATAAAAGCAAAGGAACAGATCTGAGTGCAACAACTATCGAGGAATCTCATTGTTGAGCCTTGTTGGAAAAGTCTTTGCCAGAGTTGCTTTAAGTCGACTTCAAGTACTTGCAAACAGAATTTATCCTGAGTCACAGTGTGGCTTCAGAGCGAACAGATCAACAACGGACATGGTATTTTCTGTATGACAACTCCAGGAAAAGTGTCGAGAGCAAAATAAACCACTATTCATCGCTTTCATAGATCTTACGAAAGCTTTTGCCCTTGTCAGTCGGAAAGGTCTGTTTGCCATATTACCTCGGATAGGATGCCCACAAAAACTCCTCAACATAGGTCATGCTTTTCACGACGGAATGGAGGGTAGAGTAAATTTTGATGATACATCTTCCAGAAGCTTTGATATAAAAAATGGTGTCAAACAAGGTTGTATGCTCGCACCAACCCTCTTTGGAATCTTCTTCGCTATGATGTTACGACATGCTTTTGATTCTTGTGATGAAGGCATCTATATAAAAACCAGTTCAGATGGTGGATAATTTAATCTTAGCCGCTTGAAAGCAAAGACTAAAACATTACAACTTTTACTCAGAGATTTTCTCATTGTTGATGATGCCGCAGTGGTTTCCCATTCAGAAAAAAGGTCTCCAATCTTTAATGGATAAAACATCTTCAGCCTGTAATGAATACGGACTTACTATAAGCATACCGAAAACACAGGTGATGGCTGTCATTTCGCCAACCATGACTATCGACTCTGCAACTGGAAAATGTTAACACTTTTACTTACCTTGGTTCCAAGCTCAGTTATGACCTATCTCTTGATCCTGACCTTGAGGCTCGTATTGGCAAAGCCACTGCTACATTTTCACGTCTTCAAAAGCGTGTGTGGAAAAACAACTACCTCTCCATCCGCACAAAAATGCAAGTTTACCGTGCCTGCGTTCTTAATACCCTGCCCTATGGCTGCGAAGCGTGGACAACTTATGCCCTACACAAGGAGAGACTTAACACCTTTCATATGCGCTCTCTTCGACGCATCTTGGGTATAAAGTGGCAGGATAAGATCACGTCGAAGAGATATCGAGGTGGTCCGCCGATCTCAAATACCATCAATTGCCGTTCTTTTGCGGCAAAGGAGAATGCGCTGGATTGGTCACCTGAACAGACAACTGGATGGACGTATTCCAAAAGATATCCTATTTGGTGAACTGAGTGACGGCAAAAGACGTACTTGAAGGCCAAAACTGCGCTACAAAGATGTGTGCAAAAACGACATGCATTTACTAAACATTTACTCAAATCTTGAGAATGTTTATCCAAGGACAGATCTGCTTGGAAACAACAAATCTCTTGCGGCCTCAAACACATGGAAGACACAAGATCACAAAGTGCTGAGCTGAAACGACAACAACGTGAACGTGGTCCTGCTGTACCGAATACCACACCATATACATGCGCACATTGTAGGAGAGCTTGCCAAGCACGTATTGGGCTTATCAGTCACGAAAAGCGATGCAGACATAGAAATATGGAACAATTATAACAAAGATGAGATGTCCTCTAAACGCTGTATTGCAATCATCTACCAAGATGTGCATGCCAATCATAATAGTAAGATATAAAATAACAAGATCGTCGGCATAAAATAGACGGGATAGCCTTAAATTATTTAAACTCAATTTTTGATTACATGAGCTATCCAACATAACCGAAACATCACTCGTGAATAAATTGAATAACAGAGAACTTAGAATCACACCCCAGTTTAAGGCCATTAACGACAAACATTTTTTTTCCTTTTGTGGGGTCGTCCCACTTTTATTTGTTCCTTCATTGCCTTCAGAAAAAACGACTCACATTTTCATCATAAGGGTTGTCTTACCAGTACAGTATATAAATATTTTGTTTCTATCAACATTTAATGATTTATCCTAACTTGTACATATTTTTTTTTATTCCTTAACATCCAAAAACAAGTACACTCGCTACTCACAGGGTGAAACATTGGTTTATGCACTTGAGTTTTTTTATTGAGGCCTTAATAGTGAAGTTGATTTTTGTCGTGAGAAAACTTCTGCTGGGGCATGAACTGAAACCGGAATCCTGGGACCAGAACAGTGAACTGTGAAATTCTAGGACCAGAACAACACTCTTAACCAAAAGCAATTCAACTTCCCTTTAAATGAAAAAAATAAATAAAACTTAAACAATATATACGATAGAATAATAATTCATATAATAACTAAAAACATCAGATTTTGCATGCAGTGATATCGAAAACATTATAAAATAATAACTACAAACTGAAAATTGCAAGAATAACATCAGACAGGAGATGAAAAATGTTAGAAGAGGGCTTTACACAGCAGTGGTTGAAATAGCCTGATGATGATGATGATATAATAATAAAAAGCGAAACCTTGTAAATTTAACTCTTACAGTAAGATGAAATTGAAATAGAATTTAAGTTGTTTAACAAAAGGACTTGTATATTAAATTAGATTATA
Source organism: Anneissia japonica (assembly GCF_011630105.1). NCBI lineage: Eukaryota > Metazoa > Echinodermata > Crinoidea > Comatulida > Comatulidae > Anneissia > Anneissia japonica. Next base: position 495,622 of record NW_022683923.1, on the reverse strand, counting down.
AGTTACTAAATTGTACCTTCTGTCACCTAGGCCTATTTTGTTTTCTACCTGTATAGGTTTTATCAACTTTTGACATTACAATCTAGAATAATTTGGCATAATTTAGCATAGTTTGCCATCACAACTGGCATAAATCGCGTCGCTGGCCACATTGCTACAGTATATAGTTAAAACAATATCACTGGTGCAAAATGCTTTTGACGGCTGTGATCATTCTTGTAATTTGAAAGGCATACAATACCGGCCTCGATTTGTATTAATACACTTTTTTCAGTAACGTGCACAAATAATCGTTCTATTATTGTTTTGATCCACAGCTAAAGTTTGGATAGCATCAGACGGTTGGGCAGATATATCTACACACTTTTATAATTACAGTAGTGTTGCGTCAGTGCTTGGTGTAACTATTAGCAGAAAACCACTCCCGAATCTTTTCGACCACCTTGCTAAATACAATACAATCCGGAAACACAACAGCCTTCATTTCCTTGAGAATTTCATGAAATGGATGTGTGATAATAAAATCTTAACGGAAAAAAATTGCAGTGACGAGATATTGTGCAAGGCTGAAAACAACAATAAGACTATCACTCTCATCGAATCTGCTGCAAAAACCTATCTACAGTTAGCTACTAACTATGAGGCCTATACAACATACATTGCCGTATATGCCATTGCTCAAGCACTTAAGGATATCCAGGAATGTTCGTCTGAAGAGGGACATTTAGACGAGTGTCCTGATATAAATAATCTAGATAGATGGCAACTTGTGACTTATTTGGAGAAAGTAGGATTCAGCGATAATCTGGGATCTAGTTTTCAGTTTTCAGAAGACAGACAAACTAATCCCTCGTACATTATCTTGAATGGTAAACGGTCAAAAGATGGAACATTTGAATTGGTCGAGGTGGGTTCGTATAAGCATGGCAAATTGGATATAGATAATTCTTCCATTTACTGGGGCAGTGAAACATACAAAGGCAATGTAAGTTTTCATTTGTTTATATTTTAACTAAAAGCAAGTTCAAGAGATTTTTCGCTATGCCCGACCCCTAAACGTGGTTGATAATATTAAAAAAAACCTCCTAAACATACAAAAACGTGTTTTTTGTAAGGCATGTAGTTCGTATTAATTACCCTAACAATAACACGTTGTAATTGGTCAGTCAATAATCATGACACCTCAAAATATCCATTCAAATGTCATCAAATCTTGGAAGTTGAGAAACATTGTAATTGCAGATTTGTGGTACTGTAATTGAATTGTGTTAATGTTTAAATACATAATTAAAAAATCGTTATATTAAAACTTAAATATCGGCTTAACACCTCCCATGTTACCAGTGCTTACTACCTATCGATGATAAAACAAAAAAAAACACACACAAATATTTTTGTGTTCAGTAAGTCCGATTGGATATAGTTTTTACGCTTATTCAATTAGTTTTTGGTTGTACTTCAAGTAAATTTTGTCATATGATCCTTAGTATATAACAACATCAAAATGATTGCTAAATACTTGATTGCTGATCAGAAAGGTTCACTGTTCGCTGGTTAATATCAGATAATAAAGTTTAAAACTTACTCCAAGTAATGAAATTCACACCATCGTGTTGAAAGTCAATATTTCGTCATTAACTATGGCATCATCATTCCTGATGGTTGCTGATCATTTTAAATAAATATTTATTTAACCCTTACGCTGCCAGCTCTTTTCTTATTCAGTCAACAAGAGCGCCAGCTGATAACATTACCTCCTAATCCCCTGTGCCAGCTAATTATTTAACAAGGTCATCGTAATGCTCATTTTTGATAGTGTATATTATTTATTACTATCAACTATATAAATGTTGATTATTATTATTATTATTATTATTATTATTATTATTATTATTATTTGCTTAATACTTCCTAAACTATGGAGATTATGAAAATATAAATCTAAAAAAAAATTACTCAGCATTAGTTGTTTTGTACAAACATGCTTTTATTTCTTCATTTTATTTATCATTTAGTAAATAAATAATAGGAATATTTTTGTCAATAGGCCTGTCACAAGTAGTATATTGGGCCTAGGCCTATTAGCAGAGCATGTGCAGGGATGGCGCCAGGATTTGCCCGACGGGTGGGGGGGCGAGGTCCCCGGCGGGCGATGTCCCGACGAGGAATCAGATTTCCCCGACGAAACCAAAGTGGGCGTAGTCGAGCTTTGATTAAAAAGTATCGAAAGGGGTCCTGGGGCGAAGCCCTCATAACATTTTGACAATTTAGGGGTTTCAAAGGCTTATTTAATCGATATTTTGATGTCGGCAAGTGTAGCTGACATAGTTTGAATCACACAAGCCACATTGGAATTTATATACAACGTATTGTTCAATAACAATTTTGGGTTTCCTTTCCTTCTTCTTTAAGACCTATTTTCTTACTTGTAAAGACTGGAATAATTTCCTTGTTAATTTTTTATGATCAAATTTCGTCTTCGTCGGTAAATAAACAACTTAAACAACTAAGCTCAAAAATTAATTCAAGCTATGTCGGCTACACTTGCCGACACCTAGATAGACTCGAAACCTCGATTTTCTTTTTTGTCAATATATTTTGTTTTAAAATTATATAGTAAACGTCTGTTAATTCGTAATATTATTATTATTATTATTATTATTATATCATATTATATTTATACAATTTATAGTGAAAATTAGGAGATTAAAAAAAATAAAAGAGTGAACCGTTTTGGCCATTGTTGAAGCAGTTCACCCGACTATGCAGAGACAACCTACTATTTTTGAAAAGACCAGCATTAATAATAAATTTTTTGACCGTTCTGTCCGAACTTAAAGGAGATGGAATTGTTGTGTGGACCTGAGGTTGTATTTATGGGTTGGGGCAGTTAGTAAAGTCTGTTTGATTGGTCTGTTATTTTTTGGAAGTATTGTCTGCATAGTCAGGTGCGTCGGTCTGCCAACTTTGGGATATCGACGAGGGCCAGTGCTCTATCATAGCTTGTATCAGGGACAATGATTCGCTGCGCTCTGCGCTGGATCTGCTCAAGCTGATTGCATTGACAATTAGAAAGCCCTGTACCACACACTGGAGCAACATATTCTATAACTGGTCGAATAATACTAATATAAAAATAAACAAGGGCACTCTGATTGAGGCCACACCGTCGCAACTGTTTAAGAAAGTACAGTCTGGAGTTAGCCTTAGACGTTGTAATATCAACATGGGCTTGCCATGATAAATTTTTATTGGTTGTTAATGTGTATACGAGACAGGGCCCAAGAGTAGGCTGTCGTAGCCAGAGATTGAATTTTACACGGTTGTCCTGGGACCACACGATCGTAAACAGTTGTGTCGTCCATGTATTTAATACATGGTTCATCGTTTAAAATGGTTATTGACAAAAATAATGAACATCACAGGTCCTAGCCATGAACCCTGGGGGATACCTCCGTTGGGGGATATCCACGAGGACACCATATTGCCTACTTTGACATTATGTTGCCGGTTAGTCAAAAAAGATTCCAACCAATGGACTAAGTGTTCATCAATCCTCAGGTTTCGCAGTTTTTCAATTAAAAAACAGTGGTCTACAAGATCATAGGCCTTCTTAAAATCAGTAAGTAAAACCCTTAATTCTTGACCAGAATCTGTGGCTGAAAAGTATTCGTTAAGAAATAATATAAGTGCATCCACTGTTGAAACTCCCTTCATACAGCCGAATTGATTGAGATGGATTTTATCTTTGGCTTGAGCCCATATCTTTTCACCAATCATACTTTCAACAACCTATGCCATGACAGGTGTCAATGCAATTGAGCGGAGTTTACTCTCAATATTTTTAGGGGGAGATATTTTAGGAATGGGGACCAGGTCGGCGCATTTCCACATCTGGGGAACATAACCCTCCCTCAGACTAGCATTGGCAATAGCACAGAGTGGTCCACTTAAAATATCGGCACTCTCTTTCAAAATCCACGGTTGGATCCCATCTGGTCGAGGCGCTTTGTTGCACTTGACCCGTAAAAGCTTCTACTTAACAGATTCCTGTTCAATAATAAGGTAGTTGGCGACTTGTTAGACACTAGTCCCCTCTTCATAGGCCCAAGTGGTTGAAAGGAATTTTGGTTATAGACCCAAAAAAGGTATTAATTAATTCAGCTAATTCCTCCTTATTGTCCTTACAGACAGAGTTTGCCAGTCCCGTAAGTGGATTATTGCTATTACCAAGATTGATAAATCTCTTAGTATTTCGCCACCAGGATCTGGTGTCGGACTCCAAGAGGGGGACAATATTTTTTTGATAAAACAGGGAACGGAGGGATTTGGAGAGGCGATTAACCTCATTTCTAAGTCTACGAAATTCAATATTATCACCAAGAAAGGCTTTCTGGCGTTTATAAATTAATACCTTAAAGCTGTTAGTAACCCATGGTTTGTCCATTTTATATTGTTTAACACCTTTCATAAGAAAGTGTACATCAATTTGCTCCTTAAGTCTGTTATTTAGAAATTGAAGCATGCTGGAACTGTCTTTGAGGTAGTAAAAATCTTGCCACCGGGTGTTATAAAAATCCTCAGCAAATCTGACCTTTAAAGATAGAATTCGTCCATTGATGTATAAAAAAGATCAGGAATTGATCCGTGTCTGGTAGGTGTATTCACCAATTGTTTCAATGGGAAACTTTTAAGTTGTTGATCCTTCATGCGATTGAAGTCACCAGTGACTACGATACCAGTATCCGGGTGTTTGGAACAAATACTTTCAAGACAGCGAATAATATGAGAGCTAATCAGAAAATCATTTAATCCTGGAGGATGATAGATCAAGCCAACTTTTACGTTAGCTATTTTCCGGAGTAGACGATTTGGCCGCATGGTCATCCACAGACTTTCAAAATCATCGCCCTGGAGCTCATACCAAACCTTGTACTGGATACTATCCTTCAAATACAAAATGATGCCCTCTCCATTCCGTTCAAGCCGACGAATGAGTATCCATTTAATTTAACCACGTTATCAGGCATGCGAGGTTTCAAATGGGTCTCGGTGATAGCAACAATGTCTGGTGAGGCCAGTCAAAACCCTGACTGAGAGTTCATCTACCTTATTCGGCAAAGATAGTGCATTGGTAAAAAGAAACTGAGAAATTCCAACGAAGAGTAGCTGGTATACTCACAAGGTTTTCCTTATTACATCCACGGCTAGGCGTATTAATCTGTAACTGTGGCATGTACACCAACTGTGCGGTGTGCCGACAAGCATTTTTATAGAAGGAAACATGATAATTGAGACAATTATCATTGAACAAAAGTGACAGTAAACGGCATCCATATGAGCCTAAATGCGTATTAAGTACACAATGGCATTGATGATTTATAATACAACAATAATTTATTGTGAAGTTTTGACTTTTCTGTAATTAAATACTTGTTTTACAGAAACCATTAGCAATATGTAACAATGACTGTAAACCTGGGACAAGGCGTCAATATATCGAGAATGAGCAGAAGTGTTGTTTCAGTTGCCTGCTGTGTTCAGTGAATACCATTACAGATATTAAGAGTAAGTACTGCGCATGTGCAAAGCGATATACAGTATAACCTTAATAATTTGTGACGGAAGCACCAATTCACTGTCATGGGGATGCTAATCCACAGGACTTGCCATACGGGCATAATCTCTAGTATACTTGTGAGGTACCGCTGGTTCATTAAAATTTCTTTAATACAGTATAGCTTATACGCAACTATGTTATTGACTATTACTGCTGAAAATCAATATTCGATCATGGCCTCCATGATTTGATTAAGTATATTCAATCTCCATTCAATCCCTAAATTCATTTTCTTCCCTTTATAGATGCTGACACGTGTATGGTGTGTGGACAAGACCAGTACGCCAATAATAACCGGACAATATGCCTGAAGAAGAGCCCGGATGTGATTATGTGGAACAACACTATATCTGTCATTGTCTGCATCTTTAGCGTTCTAGGAAGCTTGACAACTATTGCTGTAGCGTACATTTTCTACAAATATCGAAGCACACCCATTGTCAAGGCAGCTAGCCTATCCCATACCTTTGTCTTGGCGTTTGTTTTGTTTTTGAGCTTTCAGATGGTTTACTTCTACATAGGAATTCCAACAGATACCCTGTGTAAAGTTAAGTCGATCATAAACAGGATAAATCTTACGGTAATTCTAGGCATTTTCTGTTCCAAACTATACGTCATTGTAAAGATTGTTAATAATAGGCTAAACTCTATACCTACAAAACTCTTTTATCGGTATTCCTGGATGCTAGTTGCAGCTATCGCTTGTCTTCACCTAGCATTCAACGTAATCCTTGAAATCGCCATCCCCAGTCACGTTGTGTACGATTACAATAACTCATTAACAATTCTACCTATCTTCTGCAAAGAAACTGATGTTGGTTTTATTGTCACAAACATATACCAATTAATATTGTCTTTGATTTGCTTTATTTTTTCATTCCGCGCCCGAAACCTGCCAAGGAATTTCCAAGAAACGAGGTTTATATGGTTCATTATGTTTACATGGTGTATACTGGAAATCTTCTCATTTCCCGCGCATTTTGCAGCTGCCCCAAAGCTTCAGATATGTTTACAAGTAATATTTATTTCATTATTTAATTTCTTGACGCTTTCAGCATTTTATTTTCCAAAATGCTATTTTATTTACTTTCGTCCAGACAAAAATACAAGAGAAAATGTTGGAAAAGAGATCCTCAAACAAGGGACATCAAAACCCAGCAAATGCGGCGGTGTAGAGGCGTGCACCACAGCAGACGATGATGCGAGTTTATGTCATGAATTATAAAGAAACATATGGGGGAATTCTAATCCCCACAAATAAAAGCACTTTTTGTGCTTAAATCATAATAATAACACGGGTACCACCCCCTGTTTTTTTTCTTCTAAAAACAGACAGTATTTTATGTAAATTTGGTTTGTGTTTTAGGGACCTTTTCGAACTCTGCCCAAATTATAAAGCTTTATGAAAACATATTCCGTGAGTGGTCCATAAAAATCATAACGATGCCATATCACACCCACATATGCAAATTATAATTATTTCTCACAAGGCTCAATAGTATGGACAGGGTTTTACCAATTTGTACAAGATGCTTTAAGCTCTCGGTTCCACACCATTTTATTAAACTCAAAATAAGATTAAAAAAATTAATCTGGTCACCGCACGTCATCTTGTGTACCAAGCCAAACTCCAAAAACAAAAACATACTCAAAGATTTAATACATATTTAAATGGCATTTTTCTGTCGCTTTGAGAATGAAGCTAATAATAATAATAATAATAATAATAATAATAATAATAATAATAATAATAATAATAATAATGATAATAATAAGAATTTTATTTACTTTTTCTAACGATTAAAAACAACTCCACTTCCTACCGGTAGGCCTAAATCAGAGACTGTATGTGGAAAGTGTACTTGGTTTTTTTGTTTTTTGTTTTGTTTTGTTCTAATATTGAGCTGGATAAAGACATTGAAATGAACGAAACTAATAGGCCTACAGTACTTACAAGTTGTCATTCCTGAAGTAGCCTAAAAATGTTTTGATAGTATATTATTATTTACTATCAAACTATGATAACGGGCTCATTACAAAGGTACAGTAAAAAACAATATAAGTCAATAGTGACGTCATCACTGTAACTCGCAATGTTATTTGCCTATTCCCCAGCGTCCAATAATTTTGTATTATTGGACGCTCGGCTTGATTATTTTAAAGGTTCGTGTGCAAAAAAAAAAAAGTCCTCATTTTTTTGTTACCACCGCAAATACATCGCGCACCGCGATAAAAATTGAATTGTAATTGAAAATTGCTTTCGTAAAACAAGCTTCATAGAACCCAAAAAAGTTACTTCAAATTCAATATTAAGTATGAACAATTAAGGAATTCATTGAATCAATGGACCCTCTTAAACACAACAAAGTGAACGTTTAATAGAAATATTCTAGACCTATTAAAGACTCAGGGAACACATTTAGATGTAGGCCTACGACCAGGCAGGCCGCCCGGTCCTCCTTCAATGAATACCCTAATGGCAAAAATGTTAGAGAGGCAGTTGGCAGTTTCAATTGGTAGCAATACGACGATAGCTTATTAATGGCGTTTAAAAGCCTATTATTTATCTCAGATATAATAGTAAGATATAAAATAACAAGATCGTCGGCATAAAGTAGACGTGATAGCCTTAAATTATTTAAACTTAATTTTTGATTACATGAGGTATCCAAAATAACTGAAACATCACTCGTAAATAAATTGAATAACAGAAAACTTAGAACCACACCCCACTAAGGCCATTATCGACAAACATTTTTTTTTTCTTTTGTGGGGTCGTCCCACCTTAATTTGTTCCTTATTGCCTTCAGAATCAACGACTCACATTTCCATTATAAATGTTGTCTTACCAGTACAGTATATATAAATATTTTGTTTCTATCAACATTTTATGATTTATCCTAACTAATTTTTTTAATTCCTTAACATCGAAAAACAAGTACACTCGCTACTCACACCATTTTATTGAACTCAAAATCAGATTTAAAAATAAATAAATAAATCTGGTCACTGTACGTCATCTTACGTATCAAGCCAATCTCCAAAAACAAAAACATACTCAAAGATTTAATACATATTTAATGACCATATTTGATTATTTGGTTGCCGTATCATATTTATGTGGGAACCTACATTGCCAAAATATTTTCTTTAATTTAACCAAGTACGGTAACTTAGGTTGCAGGCCTTAATTTTATTGTGCTCAGTGCGCGCCGTACCAAATTTAATTGGCGTCCCACAATCTATTTCTAATCTGAACACTGTAAGAGGGCGCTGCGGTAGTCAGACGTGTTCTTTCGAACGGTATAAATTCTCCGTTATAGTGTGGCTTTGTAGGTTTTAATATTCTTAGTTTTCTCCAAATATTGCCTACTTAACACTCTTTAGGCACCCACTATTTACCTGATCCTATATATTTTTGAGATTTTTTCAAGATTTTTGTAGCTATGCCCCCGCTGTTAATTATGTCTGTAAGGAAGGCCAAGTCGAACGGGGACAAGTGTGGTGCTTGTGCTTCGGTAGTTTCGGAGAAAGATAAAGCGATCAATTGTGATTTTTGTAGCTTATGGTTGTCAATCGGGTATCTAAGAAAACTTATGATTGTCTTGTAGCGAGTGATCCGAATGTTCACCGGTATTGTAGATCCTGAAATGTTACTGCGGGTAATATTATGGCATCCTTTAGCTAGTATAAAATTAGCTCAAGACAACAAATTTTTTGATGTAGCGAAAACTAAGGGTCTCCGTTAGCAGTGACAGGACAAGGAGTGAGAGAGACAAGTATAAAAAACTAAAAGACGAGCTTAATCTTAGAATACAAAGGGGTGAACAAAACCTTATAATAAGATGTGGTAAAATTGTGAAGAAAAGTTTTCGTGAGGAAAATTAAAAATAAGCAAAATAAAGTTAGGAAAGAAATAAGAAGTAATATTTATTGGTCGAGATCAAGCAATTTTAAGTTTATGTACACAAACTGCGATTTATTTTTAAATAAGAAAGCGGAGTTAGAAGCCATTTTAGCAGAATATGATTTTCATTTTTTTTGCTCTAACTGAGATTTATCTAAAGTTTACACAATCGGCGGTTTCACATCTTGAATTTAATCTTAATGGTTTCCAATTGTTTTTACCATCAGAAGATTTAGTCTCTGGTCGCGGAGTAGTGATTTATGTGAGAAATGGAATCTCTGCCAGTTTGGTTAATCTGATAGGTTACATGCTTAAGTGTTGTTTGAACTTCGATCTGTTATATCATTACCTTTAAAACCTATTTTTAATAAACTTTTCTTAGAAGGTGTTGTACCCACATCCTGAAAGGAAGCATGGGTGGTTCCGATTTTAAAGAAGGGTAATAAGAATACTTTATCTAATTATAGGCCGATTAGTCTAACATCGATTGTAGGGAAGATTATTGAACGGATCATTAGAGATTATCTTATGGAATATCTTGAGACAAATAATTTACTATGTAAACCAATATGGTTTTAGGAGTGGCTATTCTTGTGCAACCCAATTATTTGAGGTACATGAGCTCTGTGGTCTACTTATATTGATAAATCTTATAGATTTGACTGTATTTATTTTGACTTTAAAACAGCTTTTGATTCCGTTCCTCATCAGCGTTTACTAGGCAAGTTACGTAGTTACGGTATTAAAGATAAAACTTTGAAGTGGATTGCGGAATATCTCGCTGGTCGTTCACAGCGTGTTTCAATAAATGGATGTCTATCTAGTAAAGTCCCAGTTATAAGTGGTATCCCTCAGGGCTCTGTTTTGGATCCAATTTTGTTTACTATGTTTATCAATGATTTACGTTTAGTATCTAACTCTTCCGTAAAATTGTTCGCAGATGATACAAAGCTTTTTAGAATTGTAGACTCGGTTGATGATAGACTCCGTCTCCAGGAAGATATTAATGCCCTATGTGAGTGGTCTTGAAAATGGGACTTGCCATTCAATAGTGACAAATTTAAAGTTGTTCACTATGGAAGAAATAATCCAAAATGTTCCTACTTTATGTTTGATATTGAAATTCAGGAAGTTGACAGTGTAAAGGATTTAGGAGTTACCTTTGATTCTAGTCTTAATTTTAGATTGCATGTTGCCGATATTTGTAAGAAAGCTAAAATGAAATTGGGCATGATAAAACGGTCTTTTAGATTTCTGAAGAAAAAAGGTCTATTGAAATTGTATAAGTCTATTGTGAGACTATAACCCAATTTATAAGAGAGAGGCAGATTCCTTGGAGAAAGTTCAACAACGAGCAACTAAGTTGTTTTCGGAGGCAAGGGATTTTCCGTATGAAGATAGACTTAAATTTCTGAATCTTCCAACTTTAGCGTTCTGTAGACAGATATCTGATATTCTACAGCTTTTTAAAATTGTCCATGGAATTGATAGGGTTTCGGGTGAATTATTTTTTTGAGTTTGATAAAGGTGCAAGAACTAGCGGTCACTCCTTTAAGATTAAACATCAGCACTGTAGGACACTTATTAGAAGTCGTGTTTTTTCATTTAGGTCAGTCTTGCTGTGGAATTCTTTATCGAATGGAGACGTTAACTCTAGTTCAATTAATTTATTTAAATCTGCAATTGAAGTACGTTTGGCTGACCATCCGTTCAAATTTGCGCCCTATGTTAAATTTTAAATATTCTGGTTTTTTTTTTTTTGGTTTTTTTTTCTCCGAGGGGCCTATAAGCATCGTTTTGCTTGGCCTCTATACCCAGGAGGCTCAGATTATAGAAGACTCTCTTGGGAAACAAGTAAACAAGTAAGCAAGTATTTATATTTTTTGGGTAGTTGTTAATTACCAGAACTTCAACCGAGAGAGGTGTGGATTTTTAGGGTGACGTCATATATAATCTTATGCAGTTCGCATTGGCCGAGCCGATAAGTGAAGGGCACCATAAACTTCAGTTTAAATGTCGACGCTGGTTCAACGGCTTACTCGCCATTTCGGCGGTGGAACAAGTGTTCTTGGACAAGGACTTTAAGCCGTAGGACCTTGTGATACGCAATTGCCCTATGTGCACTTCAAAGAACCCAGTACATCATTTGAGAAGAACAGGGGGTTACCAGGGTTAGGGAGTTGGGGGGTTCAGTATATGTCGTTTAATGGATATGTCACGTAGGATAGTGATTAAGTTCTCTGATTGGCATGTCCTTGGCGCTGGTGCCTAAAGGAATGAAATAAAATGAAATTATTCCTTCATCTCATACTGCTTCAAGTCCCGACCGCAGTGTCATCAAATATAGTATTCAGCACAGTAAATACAGTAAATAATAAAGTTATTAAAGGAAGTGTGTGGCTTTTCCAAAATAGGACACTAATGGCTTATTTCAATAATTCGTGGAGCTCCGTTCCCGACTCAAACATGTTATATCCATGTCTACTTCGTGGTTTTTTTTTTATTCATTAGAATCAATCAATCAAACAATCAATCAATCAATCAATCAATCAAATGTTTTATTTCCACACTATTTCAAGAATGTACATCAACACAAATGTGTTTTCGTTAAGTACAGTTTAGTGTGTGTGTGGGAGGGGGGTGGTGGTGAGTCAGATAAGCCAATTAAGGCTTTAAGAATGACCCACCCCTTACAAATAAGTACAGTAAATTTAAATATTAAATAATCATCATCATCTGAATAATCTTGTTATTGTATAACATATGTTGAAGAAACTATAACCGTACCGAAAGCCGATGTCATCTATATTTTCATCTATCGATTTGCAATCATGGAAGTTTAATACCTCCTTCATGCACTTTCTCACATGACAACGACGGTCCGTTTCAATTTATTTATTTTTTTTTAATATGCCTAAAAATCACAGATGACTGTTCATAGGCTATTACTAGAATTAGGGCATATCTGTGATTATAGAACAAAAGGTTTATTCAGCGCCTTCCATCCATGGTTAGACCAGTCGAACAAAATATTACAACTCACAGGTCAAGTTAGGACACCTGTATAATACAGAGGAGGCCTACAGGCTACCGACCGCTCCTGGTTAGTAGAGTACTACATTACTAGGTTAGGTCAGTTCCAGCACGTCTGCCTCATAGACGCGTGGTGCCAAACCTTAAAGCGGTAAACTGTAAAGAAATGCAGCATACATAAAACAAACGTTACTCCGAATAAAGAAATGGGGGCCATGATTCGACGTTTTGACCTTTATTGGTTCATCTTCAGGAATGAGAATACTTAGACCATGATTACTAAAAAAAAAAAAAAAAAATTAAAAAAAATGCTACAATGTGCAATAAAGCGATCTAACAAGTTCAACAATGGTGATTTTGAGAGATGCAATAGTTTGGTTAGATTATTGTAAGAAAACAATTTCAGCTCTCTAGATGCTTTGAGACGATGAATATCCAGGGCTTCCTTAAATAGCAAATGGGACCAGTTAGGTGGACTATCAATTACTTTGATATTTTCTGGAATATATTAGCGATTTTTAATTAACAAGGATATCATGTTTAAATGTGTTAGGCAAATTATAAAGTGTTAAAATATATTTAAAATCATCACAAGACTCAATATGTTTGTGAATACTGTTAGAGAGTGTAGAATGTTCAGATAGCCTAGAGACATCTGTAAGTCTTACAAATAAAATCACAACCGCAGCCAGGGCGTTTAAAGTGATACACAATTGAGCTACGATATTCGTTAAGCGTTACATCTTTGGTTGAAGTGAATTGTGATACTTTGCTATTTTTCCATAAGATAATGAAATTAACATCTTTAGTTAGATTTCTTTTGACTTTTCTAATACATTCACGGAGGAGTATTTCTGCGTGTTGAAATATGTATGGTGTATGTACCCACATTTTAGTTATATCCTTAATATCATTGTTATCAACAATATCATTAGGCTTAGTATTATCAGAAAGAAATTTATACAAAAGTGTGTTGGCTAATTTTCTAGGGAAACTATTCCAAGACATGAATTTGTTATTATTGCTAGTTACATTGTTAAAGCAATTACCTGGGTTACATAATTTCTTCGCTGAAAATTAGGCTTCTAATCCACGACACCGTTTATGATTAAAAGGAACAAAGCTTTTAATGTACATACTGACCAGTGTGTGTCCTCTTTCTGTAAATATTTATTTAATTTCGGTAATTGAAATTTAAATTAAAAAAATGTACATAATTGCAAGTAATAAATGCCTCAAATGTAAACCGAAGTATTAGGGCAGTCCCAACAAACAGCCTCTGTAATTAACACACCTAATTCAGTAGGCTCTAGCTATACAACTTATTAAAAAAAAAAAAAAAACAGAGCCCTCAGGGCGCCTGCCGTATATAGAACCAGGATCTATCAGAAATGACGTACTTCAGGTCAAATAATGCTTGGATCAATCATAAACCAAGACAATAATCTGATCAAACTACTGTACACTTTGCTACACTGTAGCCGTTGTGCTCACGCTTTAACGCACTAGAAAACAACGCCTGCGAAGCACGTGAACGTCAATAGAAAACAACCTATATTAAGCCTAGTGGCATTCAAATCCAATATAACAACTTCCTAATCTAATTATGCTCTTGTTTATTAATAATATGATGCAACTTACAAGAGTTTACAAATGAACTTTTGTCTTCAGTCACAACTGTCTCTATCAAAGATATTACGATCATATTATAAATTGTTTACTCAGTAAAATTGCTTAATGGCGACAACTGGTTGCCGCAAAATTTAAAGTTCACAATCCGCTATAACTTAATAACGTAAGCATCACACATGTTACTGTATATACTTCATGCATAAATTCTAGGCATCTGATTGGTTAAGAAAGCGGGGTAATAGAAAGTACTATGCCACTCAAAAAGTACTATTCCCCTCAAAAATTGTATACTTTTTTGACCTGTCGCGATGTGGAAACGCTAGGGCCACTACATCACGCTGCTACGACGAGATTGTCCCCTGACTGCGTCACGGATCAGCGAGTAGACGATAAACAAAATATGGAGGCAGCTGCTCGTTTTGAGATGAAGGAAGACTAGCCTAGGCCTAGCATTACTTCTTGATGAAGCTGATAGCAAAATCACGAAAAAACAAATTAAATATATCTTATCAATATTCGAAAAATAAAGAACGGGTGCTGTTGAAATTGAGGAAATAAGCAGAGCTAGACACACTCTTTGATCGCTTAGGCCTAGCTAGTCGAGTAGTAGTAGTAGTAGTAGTAGTAGTAGTAGTAGGTAGTAGTAGTAGTAGTAGTAGTAGACCACCTAGGCTAGTATGCTTCTAATATAACAGGCTATGATTAAGTAAGTACTTTTTAGGCCTCGTAGAATCTATGTATGAATCTATTTAATGTGGAGATCGGGAAGATAGGCTACGGTCTCCACATCACCTCGGAGCAATAGATTTCACCATTCCTCTCATGAGCAGTCAATATTTGTATAATCATGGACCTATTTATAGGTCCATGGTATAAAGTATGATGCAATACGATGAATTTTTTTTTGACCACGACATTTACGACGACGCCCTTGCAATTTTTCCAAATTTATAAATAGTGCTCTGTCGTAGCAAAAATCGAGAATGTGGGAAAGGGGCATTAGCGGATGAATACCCTGCTAATATGAATGAATACAGTGTGTTTTTTATACATTGATATATTATGAATGATTTATTTATACTAGAAGTTATTTGTGTATTTATATTTTATATTATTGATTGATGGATTTTTCTTGTGCAAAATAGTAGCTATTGTATTATACTTGAAGGTAATATAATCAAATTAAATTTGTATGCCTACTCTACCGGTATTTGGTACTATTTTTCGTCAAATATTGTGTCTGCATGTATAATTATGCATTAGATTACTGCTACGTCCTTTTAGATAAAGAACATGAGCCAATAATAATTTTACTTATAGTATTAAAGAAGGTAAGATAGGCCTACTGATATAGATTATGGTAAAAATGGAATACAAAATAGAGAATGTAGACATTCCTTAATGCGTCACGTACTGACTTATTTTGGTGACTAACATTGTCACTTTATAATATGTTTTATTCCATTATAATCGCTGAAGTACTATACTTTCCAATTACCTAACTGAATACTCTTCTGCTCCTCTCATTGTCCTGTACTAATGAATAATGAATTCTAACATGTGTTGCTTTTGTATCGTGTATAGTTTCATCATCCACTCTTGTGTTGACTCGTGTTATTGTAAAAATTAATTACGATAATGGAGATAAATTTGAACTTAATATATGCCAATAATGTTAAGACATATAAAAGAATGGTGCTACGATATATTTCTTCCAGAGCTGTGTACGCGTCTGGACAGTAAATCGTCACAAACATTTTGTCCTTATTATTAAAATTAGTATTATGATAGGATGATTATATACATACCCAGTTTGAACGCTCTGTTTTAGCTGACTGTTACATGGACTGGCTCTGCCTGAAATATAGCTAACATTAAGCGTCAGCTAAGTAAACTATACTTGTTAAATAGATTTTTTATTATGTTATATATAATAATTACTCTTTTTAAAAGAGACTTGTATTGTAATTAATTTAAAGAGACATGTATTTAATAAAATTGCTTTCATTATATATGTATTGTTATCAGCTACTATATGCCGGAGGCAAAATAAAGTATTTTGAAGCAATTCCGGTTACTCTTTTTTGTATACAAAACATCATCAAAGTTTTTCAATTTGTTTTCAAACTGGAGTTAACTTTGAAATCACTGAAAATATGGCTGTCCCACAGGAGCTTCAGTGGGGGGGATACTGCTGCCTTTGGCGTAAACAACAACCTTAGCCCCATAATGATTGGTGCAAATGTGATTTCAGAGGACAACAAATTTAAAATACAAAGTTATGTATTGTTGACGTATTAGTAGACTTTAACCTCGATAAATAATCCGTTGAAATGCGAAGTTTCTAAATACATTGGGTCAATATGTGAGAACGGTTTCCAACAATACGTGGCTAGTTCAACCCAAAGACTTGGACACATTTTTGATCATGTGATTTGCCATCCTGATGATGATATTTGTCTAGGATGTAGTATCCTACCAAAGGCGTATGGATCTGATCATCATATATGGTTCACTGTTGCGTAAACATCTTTAAACCGCAACCGGAGCGAAGAACTGTTACCCACAGAAGTTTCAGTGACTTCGATTTTAAATCGGAAGAATTACCAGCGGCTTCATTAATAACTGACGTCGATAAACTAGTTAAATACTATAACACTGCTATACTTTGTGTCCTTAATAAACACTGTCATCAAAAAACACGTGCGCGGAAACTCATAAAGAATCCTAAGTGGTTTAATGATGAAGTTCAGGAGGCTCGAATGAAACGGCGACGATTTGACAGGAAGTGGAAGACATCGCGTAAAGAGAACGATCGGCAAAAATATTACTCAAAATATGGTAGTTCATAAACTTATTCTTGATAAGAAATCAGAACACTTTAAGAATACTTTAGCTGCTGCGGACTCTAAAACAATGTACCGTACACTGAACACTCCTCTTAATAGCAAATATAGACCGTTTTCTGCATGTAGTTTTAATAGTGAGCGCTGTGAGAAGTTTGCCGTTTTTTTTAGCGAAAATGTATCTGTAATAAGAGGTGAACTTGATGAGCAAATGTGTGGTGTAGGTGATGACGTGTTAGCCAGTATACCTTCCAATGTAAATAATTATAAACTAAATATATATATATATATTATTATTATTATTATTATTATTATTATTATTTATTATTATTATTATTATTATTATTATTATTATTATTATTATTATTATTTATTATTATTATTATTTTTTTATCATTATTATTTTATTATTATTATTATTATCATTTTATTATTATTATTATTATTATTATTATTTATTATTATTATTATTATTATTTATTATTATTATTATTATTATTTATTATCATTATTATTTATTATTATTGTTTTTATTAGTATCATTATTATCATTATTATTTTTATTATTATTATTATTATTAATTATTATTATTATTATTATTATATTATTATTATTATTATTATTTATTATTATTATTATTATTTATTGTTATTATTATTTATTTTTATTATTATTTGTTATTATTATTATTATTTATTATTATTATTATTTATTATTATTGTTATTATTATTAATCTTTATTATAATATAGATTATATTAATGAATGGTGTTTTGTCGCCGATCATTACATTTTTTTGAACTGGGTATACCTTCGTAATACAGTTATCACTCCTATCATTAAGAGAAATAATCTTAATCCAGAATTGTTAAAACACTACAGACCCGTTTTGAATCTCAATACATTAGGTAAGATTATTGAGTACCCTGCTATATCTAGATTTAGAGAGCACCTGCATAATAATGATCTTAATGACATTTTACAATGTGCCTACAAGGAGTGTCAAAGCACAGAAACAACAATGCTCAAAGTAAAGGATGATATTCTTACTGCTTTAGATGACAGCTAAGCAGTATTGCTAGTTTTATTGGATTTATCCAGTGTGTTTGATACCATAGATCATGACTTCCTTGTAGCAGATTGAATTATAAGTGTTTTGTAAGTGGTAATGCTCTAAGATGGTTTAAATCCTATCTCCGTATAACGTAATGTAATGTTTCAAAGTCAAAGTTCCGTGATGTTATGTACGGAGTTCCACAAGGGTCAGTGGCTGGACTATCCATTTTTACGACACATTTTAATCCTGTTTCTAGTATTTTTAGACTTTTTAATATTTCCTTTCATAAATATGCTGATGACATATAACTGTATGTTAGTTTTAATCCTAGATCAACAAAGGATATAGAGTCATTCAATATGGTTCTAAACACTTTTTGCCCGACCCCCTTGAAATCACCCAATATTTTGCCTGTTGGGGTTCTACAGTGAAATTTTTGGCTCCGCGCCAGTATTTTCTGATGAGTTAGAGGAATTTGAAATTTTCATGAGATTTCGCTAAAAAAAAACTCACCTTCTGACAGACAACTGCTGATATCTCTCTTGAAACTCAACGTATTGGAGAAATGCTGGTACCGTTGGATATAGACGATGACGTCCGGACTAGTGTGAATTATATAGGTCAAGTGACGTGACCTACTTTGACCCAAAATATCACAAAAGTATATATCTCGATTTTCGGGAAATTTACACCTCAGTTAGGACACTTAGTCCACATAATGTCCCTAAAGTTTCATTGTGGGCAAATGAAATATATTAGCTCTAAACTACATTGTGTGCCTAGGTATTGATAGTTTCACTGAGTTTCCAGGAAATCTGCTGATTGATTCTACGAATTTAGGTGTGTTCTTCGATCCCCATCTTACAATGAATAATCATGTAAATTACGTGTGCCGTATTATAACATTTGATTCGATTTTATCAAATTTTAAATCTAGCTAGAATTCGTCGTTTTATTGACAAAGAAACATGTGCTCATGTGGTGAGATTTTTGATACTTTCTAGGCTGGACTGCGGTAACTCGCTTCTGAGGGAATCTCTAATTCCAACATTC
>NW_022683923.1:469003-476310 GCF_011630105.1 Anneissia japonica | reverse complement strand
GCATAATAACTATTGCTTACGTGTATATTTAAATAAGCTTTAAGTTAACATGTTTAATTTGCAAATTAAGATCAGGATTGTTCCATTTTATGTAAAGGGATTCTTTGATTTTCAATTTGATTTCATTGTTATCAATTTTAGTGGTACTAAATATCACATGTACTTTACAATCAATACAGTATTTTTTGACAAGATCCATAATTCTGCATTTCATGTTGTCAGAAAATATGCCAATATATGGAAGTTTAACAAAAAGTGTTTTAAAATTGTCATCATTGACATTTTTCTTTGTAATATCAGAGATTGTGTTATCTAAATAGGTTGTGAAGCTATAGTTAAATTTTAATTTTTTAATCTTTTTTAATTACGAAAATTAAACTTACCGAAGAACGGCCTTAGAAATAAATATAAAAAATTCTAAACTAGAAGTAGGCGAGAATGCAAAATAGTATGTTATTCGTATAGCTAGATATTTACAAGGTGGATAGAACTAGCAGATTGTGGTAAAGGCATAACAGACATTGACTTATTTGTACGTGATCACTTTTTGCACAGTTGTCCAAGGAGTATGGCTAGCCACATTATTGAACACAAACCAAACAAACTAGGAGAAATTAGCTGAAAAAGCAGATCAGTATATTAAAGCACATGGTGGGTGGTACTATGAGAATAAATTCAGGGGAGTGAGCACAGTTTCACACAAAAAAAAAAAAAAAAAAAAATAACAAAAAAAAACTTAACAATGGGACAATACAAGATTAGTCAACAATTAGGTCGCGGAAGCCCACCCCCTGGTCAGATAAACAGAAATAATCGACCCATTAATTACCCTGTTGCTGACAGACCTCCGCCTATCACATGTTTTGTTTGTAATAAAAAGGACATAATGCCCGAGATTGTTCTCGTAAGGGTACACAGTGCAGACACTCAATATCCAAGTAATATTACACCTAATTTTAAAGATAATCACTTGTCGCACGTAGTAGATGGGTATTGTAGCGCCCAAAATCAAGTTATGGGTAATGTGAATGGACGCGATTCATCTCAGTCGGAAGACTTTAGATTTTCCAATCTTAGATCAGGTGCCGAATGCCAAAATTATTATGGTCAAAAAACAGTTGATAGTCAAGAATCCATAGGTTATGATGTTTTCAGGATTTAATCCGTATTTAGTTAACACTCATTGCCACAGGCACAATGTGAATGTCAACGCGACTTTGTAGGAGCAGCTTGCCAGCATTGAGACAGAAAACGGATGCCATTGAAGACTAGTAAAATTGGTGACAACGAGGTTGATGTGACAGATATAGGATGTAGTGGGGTTGTAGTATGTCAGAAATTTGTAAAACCACATCAATACGTAGGAACGAAAGTATCCTGTTGTACTAATAGATATATCAACTCCGTTTCTGGAAGGGAAAGTGTATGCTTTAGCTATAGAGACGCCGGTATGTGATCTCATCATTGGGCAGTATCCAGGGGTGCGGGATCTTGTTGGTAGTATGTCGACAAATAACATTGAAATTCAGTTTGATTCTGATGAAGAAACGCCGTTCGGTCGTCATATCGCTGCCGCTGTGCAGTCCAGGAAACAGAAAACAGATCGAATGCAGAAGCAATTTAAACCACTATTTGTCGTTCCTTCAGATGAAGATGAGATACTGTAACTCCCGAAATTCTTCGTTTTGCACAACAGGACGATCCAATATTAAATAAGATTAGAGAGCTTGTAGATACTGGGGAACGTAAGTGTAATAAGAACCGAAGCATAGAAATATTCGTTATTTTGGAGGGAATTGTGAGTTTCATACACCAAAGTCTGAGTATATTGATGAAAACAATAAAGTTGTTGTTCCCTCTATGTATGGGGAAAATGTTCTTAAATTAGCACGTTGCCAATCCTGCGACATTTGTCAAAGGACAATCCAAAGGGAAGGTTGTCCTAGGTTCCATTAGGTGAAATGCCTTTAATTGAAACCCCTTTTGAACGAATTGCTGTAGATTTGGTGGGTCCAATTAAGCCCCATTACTGAAAGGCGACATCGTTATATTTTAGTCTTAGTGGACTTCGCCACTAGATATCCAGAAGCCGTCCTCTTAAATCCATAGAGGCAGAAGTCATTGCTTAAGAACTCTTTAAAGTGTATAACAGATTAGACATTCCTCAAGAGATGTTAACAGACCAAGGTACCCAGTTTGTATCCGGTATCACGAAGGAGGTCAATCGATTGTTGTTGATACGGGAACTAATTACAACACCTTACCATGCTATGACGAATGGGTTGTGTGAAAAATACAACGGAACACTTAAGCTCATGTTGAAACGTATGTGTAAAGAACGCCCAAAGGACTGGGATCGGTACATTGCCCCTCTCCTGCTTCCTGCTTATCGTGAGACGCCACGAGCTTAAATCCCCTTCTGCTCCAATACTAATGCTTTTCTCCGTCAAAACAACATCGTTACCATTGAAAATGGTGGTGTGTAGTGTGAATCTTTCTGCATCGTTTTCATAATCTAGAATAAGGAATAATTAAATACATTTTTATTTACAAGTTACATGTACAAGTATGCTGAAAAGTTATCTGCAAAAGCTATCTTACAGTGTGTTACCGAAATATCTCGTTTTCTTCAATACTATTTTAAAGCATCAGCTTCATTCATAAAAAATGAAAAATATTACTGGGAAAGGACACGGGAAACGTGGCTGGATACCAATTTAAATGCAGCATGAATAGGCAATTTAATTCAAGGAACATTTATTGGCCAATCGCCAGATTGAGTGGCGTAGCAATGCAACAATGGCTGTCATAAACAGAACACTTGTTTTCATATGTACATGGGAAACATATCAAATGGTTCATTATTTCTGTATTAATATAATAATCCTAACAACGGTACCGGTATTACAAACTGAATGGTCGATTATCAATACATTTGGTCAAGCTTTTATTTATTGGTTTACGGTAGGGGTTAACCGAGGTTATGCTTAGTAATCTTGTTTATTGTTTATAATTTAACGGAATAAATAGTACTGATGCCTAAGTCAAATATGATTGCACGTACGCCTGCA
The DNA here is from genome assembly GCF_011630105.1 of Anneissia japonica. Lineage (NCBI taxonomy): Eukaryota > Metazoa > Echinodermata > Crinoidea > Comatulida > Comatulidae > Anneissia > Anneissia japonica. The sequence continues at coordinate 473,239 of NW_022683923.1, read as the reverse complement.
CATCAATACCACAGAGATTAGAAAGTCTACTAAAGTTAATAGAAGACCTATAGTAATAAAAAAAAAAACTATGATATGTTAATAGTATATCTGTTTCATACCTTGTTGAGGGTCTTGAAGTTTGCTAATAACAAAGGCTCTTCTGAAGTTTAGCCAAATCTATGCTGGTGAAATCTGGAAAACACAATGCAGGCACATCAACCGGATGCGAGGGTATCTATTGTGCAGTTTGTCCATGCAACATCTGTAGACCATTGTTTTGTATACATTACACACTTTCCTTGTGGATTTCGAGTAAACTTAAACTGATGTGGCTTGCTGTGATACCTAATGTCCTGCATATATGGTAATAGACGGTTCTTTATATCATACAATTAAGATGAAATTAGAGATGTTGTGATCGTGAGCCTCTTGTAAGAGTTTTCAATAGCACGTTGAAGGTCGTCAAGTGTGGCAGCCCGGTGTTTGTTGAGATACTTCGCTACGCAAGGAAACAGTTGATCCACATCTTCGTGGGTGTGACCCACCATTAGGAATCCTATTTTTATCTAAAGAAATAACATTTTTATCCAATTATATTATTGTATAGCAATAACAATAGGACGTGCTATATAGGCATAATAATGGCCAAACTACAACAACCCAGTGATAAATGATGTACTAATTTGGTTATATGACCATTCAAGATCAAACTTTAATAACACAATTAGTAGAGCAATTATAATGCAATTACGGTTACAACGTCAATTGAAAACGGTGTTTGTGAATTCGGTAGGTTTGCAACTTAAAACGGAAGAGATTAAATTCTAATTGTTATGTTTTAGGCTTACGAACGAATAGTATACGATTTGCAAGTTAAAAGGTGATTGTCAAGTGATGTTGGTTTAAGTTTCGATTATCATTCTCGTCATGACGTTCTCAATAAAATCACAAAACTATTGATGATTAATCGTACAAGTAGAGCACATAGCCCAAAGACAAATCTATTTTTATTGTCCTTTCCACTATTGTCCAACTGAAGGTATAAAACTGGGGAAAAATTCGTATGTTTGCTAAAATCTGTAAAATAATATTGCACGTTAAGTTTGGGCCATGTGGAAACTGCTTGAGGTCGACGAAACAATGACCAGATCGCCCATGAACTAGCACACCGGTATCGTGCGTCCCCAGCTTCCACATTTTTGATGTCTCCTTTGACTCGCATACAAATGATGGTAAGTCTGTCTTACTTTGATCCATCACAACGATGATCATAGATAAATATTTGTCCGCTTCATCCCGTGCCTTCTGTATATGTTTGTAATATTTCTGACGCTCAATGCTGTACAAGATTTAAAAAAACAAACAGAAAAACATTTAATAAGACAAAATATTCATACAGTTATGAGCGAAAGCAATTTACAGTAGGCCTATTACTGTACAGCATAACCTTGTTGATTTTAATTGTAAGGATAACAATGAATAATATTATTTTTCTTCCGAAACATAGTAGTAGGCTATCCTGATACTGTATTGGTATTAGGTACGGACCCCTAACTTTTTTCATTAAGAACTTAACACATAGGCCTATTCCCAATAACTACTGCACACATATACTGTATTATATTTATACATATATTTGTTTCTGCTGTTAGTTGTTAATTTAAAATTCGTGCTAAAGTGCATATAATAAATCGGCATTTATTTAAGCGCCAGCGCCAGTAAGTAGTTTAGGACATACTCTACATGTACCAGTACACAACCAACACCAGCAGTGGGTAATTTATACTTCATCTAAAAAAACAGGCATACTTACTGTTGTTTACGTAAGTGTTTCTCTCTCCTTATCAACAGATTTTGCCACCGTTGCTTTTGATGCGTCTTGCGTAATTCAAATTTGATGCGTGTGCACTTGCTACACTTCGCAAAACGGTTTTCCTATTATAATTATGGAATTAAGGTTTTAATATATTAATTTAACCTAAATGCAAAAAAAAAATCACAAATTCGTAATTCTAACCACCTATAATATACTATCTGAACATTGGGTGACGTTATGGTAGTTTGAATAGGGAAGTTGGGGTAGGGGTGAAAGAAGGCACAGCACTTCACATATCCCAACCACCACCACCACCACCACCCTCTCCCCCACCAAGCTCCATCATATTGTTGTTTCTAAAGGAAATATGTTGACAAAAGTACCCCAATTTAAAATAAGCCCATGGACGCAAACATAAAAAATCAGTCTGATACTATGAATATAGGCTTTGAAGTTTGACTTCAGGTATTAAAACATGTCTGAATTGAGAGGTCCCCATTATAGAAAGTTACTATTGCACATAAATCTTCATTTCTCACATCAAAGTCATCTTTCATGTGTTCGTAGACATGTGTTCGTAGACAGCGTCGATGGTTAGTGAATCTGATCGTTCATTGACATCTTATCGCCGTATTCATTACAGAACTTACGAAACCAAGCTCTACATTGCTGGGTTGCATTACTGTAGACTAGTTTTCTTGTAAAATTTGGTGGAAAATAGTGCAAGCACCCACTTCCGTTCTACTGAACACAGACAACGAGAAGAACTGAAATGGATTTTAAAACTCAAAACACACACTCACGGCCTCAATAAAGACTTGGGATTCATCAGTGAATTTTCCTTCTGCCGCTAAATATTCTTATCTTAGTTTTCGGTCACTTTTAATTATAATTTTATTTCTATTTATTCGGTTTTATTATTATTATTCTGTTAGGCATATTCATTATATATTATTGTTGGTATTTTCACTCTAGCTTATACTATTGTAGAACTTATCTGTTTCATTTTTTCAAGATGCATTATATCTATATATATATTATATGCCTTATACAATACTACACAGGCCTATATCATTTTGGCTTCTTGCTCCTATCATTACAACTATGTTTTATTTGCCTTTCAATACTTTTATATACCCACATTTATTTAATTTACAATATTCCTTTGCATAATTTTATATATATATATAATTTTTTTTTTCATAGCCGCTTCCTGTTCTTCATTTTAGTTATGCCTTAAGTTTAACTTATCCATTAACCATGGATGAATTAATTCCCCTATGCATTAACTATAATAATGCTTTCCCACAGTCCACCACTTGCACATTCATTGTTCACCCTTATCACAGTTTATTTGTTCATTATCATTAATCCTTTATAGACGTATGCCGACTTGCTTTGACTTAATTACCGTATTGTTTCTCAAATTGTATATTGCTAAGATAGTTTCTCAATATGTTCATTTTATGTCAAGCGTTGACAAAGACTACAGGAGTAGCCAAAATATTCGCCTAATAAATTTTAGTGTTTCTAAAGTCAACATCTTACGTATTTGACTTTCTTTACTGTTACGTTATATTATATTCTACATATATATATACATATATATACAAATAATGGTATGGTGTTAGAGAATAGCATATCAGAATAGAATAGAGAAAGCATATCAGAAAGAAAGCATATATATAATATATTTATATAAGAAGAAGCATATATTCCAGGACCACAATGAAAAACATTTCTTTAAAATGATTGTGTCATCCTGGCTAAAGATATAAAGATATTAGTAAATATATATATTTATATGTGTGTATGTATATATAAGTATATAAGTATATATATTATTATTGTTATTATTATTATTATTATTATTGTTGTTTTTTTAAATTAATCTTTTTATATAATATTATGTTATATGTACTGTTTTTTCCCATATTGATGTTGTGTTTTTTGATATTTTATATTTTTACCTTGAAATCTGTAGTGTACAAGACAATTTTTTAATGCATTGTAACATTAATGATATCTGCAAAACGTACAGTTCTTGCCTTTGTAATGCGTTCAGCAATACGACGCACCATCAAACACTATCCAGCCTCCAAGTAATTTTTCTTGGAGTGAGTGTTAAAGAAATATTGTAGTAGTAGTGTACTTTATATTTAAAGTATGTGCTATGTACTTTCCTTTTAAATAGTTCTTTTGTTCTTTTCTATGTAAGATATATATATATATATGTATATATATATATGTATATATGTGTGTGTATGTGTATATATATACACACACATATATATATATATACACATATATGTGTGTATATATATGTATGTATATATGTATATATATAAATATATATGTGTGTGTATATGTATATATGTATGTATATATATGTATGTATATAATATGTATGTATATATATATATATATATATATATATA